>NC_030812.1:91438804-91616304 GCF_001704415.2 Capra hircus | reverse complement strand
CTAGAGAATCCCATGGACAGAGGAGCCTGGTAGGGTACAGTCCATGAGGTTGCAAACAGTTGGCTACCACTGAGCAACTAATACACATACACACACACATTTGATATATACAAAAGAATATGTGAAACATACATATAATGTTGATGAAGCGTAAAATAAAATGAACACTTATAAATCCACGATCGACCACACAACTTAAGAGCTAAAACATGACTGATACTTTCAAAGTTATCTGTGTGCTACTCAGATCCATCCTCTTGCTTCCCGCCTCACCCCAGACAGTTAAATACTATCCTGGATTTTGTAAATTTCATTCCTTTGTGACATATGAATGTACCATTACATGGATTACCTAGTTTTGTTTAACTATATAAACATAGCGTAATTAATATATAGTCTTTGGGGGCTTACCTATTTTCATTAACATGAAGTGAAGCATTATCGCTCAGTTGTGTCTGACTCTGCGATCCCGTGGACTGCAGCCTGCCAGGCTCCTCTGTCCTTGGGGTTCTCCAGACAAGAATACTGGAGTGGGTTGCATTGTATTCTCCAGGAGATCTTCCTGACCCAGGGACTGAACCCAGGTCTCCTGCACTGCAGGCTAATTCTTTACCGCTGAGCTGCCAAGGAAGCCCCTCATCCAAGATAACTTTCCTGACTCATTTACACTGTCTGCATATCACATTAATGCATTTACTTTCACATGATGTAATATTTTTGTATGTGGATAAATTTTATTTATCCATTCCTTTGTTGATCACTTGGAAAATAATTTAGCATTATCCTAAAGCTGAACATGTACGTAGTCCTATAAACCAGCAATTTCATTTCTGGGAAAAAATTTTTATACATATATGCTAGGAAATACATTAAAATATGTTTACAGTAGAGTGTTTATAGGAGCTATATTCCTTAATTATATTTTTATTTATAATTAATGTGTAATATTACATAGTATTGTTACAGCCAACAGGATCAATAGCATGAGTAAGAGGGTAAAGAAGGGTTGTAGAGATGCCCTGCAGATAAAAAGGATTATTAGCTCAATGATATATGAATTATTCAACATTCAACATTCAGTATATATTTTTGAGTACTCCCATGTATAAAGCACCATTTTATTTGCAGGAGATGTAACAGTGAATAAAACTGATGAAGTGGATGCTATCATGGGGCCTTCCTTCTTGCTGTGGAATATAGACATTAAACATATAAATTAATAACATGCTATTAGGTAGTAGTTGTACTATAGATAAATACTGAGCAAAACAAAAGGATAGAGACTAATGGGTTTCTAATTTTGATGGTATAGGCAAAGGGTACCTCTCTGAAGGGTTTGATTACTGGGTTGGGAAGATTCCCTGGAGGAGGAAATGGCAACCTCCTTCAGTGTTCTCGCCTGGAAAATCCCATGGACAGAGGAGCCTGGCAGGTTACAGTCTGTGAGGTCACAAAGGGTTGGACATGACTGAGGGATAAGTACACACATATGTCTCTGAAGAAGTGCCTTTTGAGGAGAAACAGCAATGAAGGCAGGAAAGAAGTCTTATATATATCTTGAGAAAGAGCATTTTTGGGCAGAACTGCAAAGACCATTAAGTGTGAGTATTTTTATTGATTTAGAAAAGCAGTAGGCTGTTATTGCAGGTGAGAGAGAATTAGTAAGAACAAGAAAGCTCAAATAATGTTGGAGAGTTAGGCCAAGGCCAGTTCACAAAGGCATTTATGTCATTTAGTTTAGGTGTCACTGTTGGACTCGGCCAGTTATTTATTTTAGTTATGAATGAAAGAGAACCATTTGATGATTTCTTTTCAGGGGAGTTAGCTAAATAATATACTTGTTTGTAATACATATGTTTATAATAATATACATATTTTAGGCGCATCATACTTGATGATAAAGGGAAAAATCCTGTGATAGGGCAAGAGCAGAAGCAAGGATGCCTCTTGGATGGGAGTGATGGTTATTCAGATGGGAGAGGAAGTTGCCTTAGGCTAGGTGCTACTAGTGGAGCCGGTAAGAAATGATCAGATACATTTTCAAAGTGAAGCCAAAAGGATTACTTGATAGATTGCTCATAGATATTTAAGAGAGAGAAGACAGGCAGGACTCCAGTGTTTTTGGCCTTTGTAACAAGGTAAAGATGATACCATGTAACGAGACGGAGGATGATGAAGTATGGGCAGGTTTCAGTTTTCTACAAATCAAATGTTTGGATTTAGACATGCTATTTACGAGCTATTTAATAGATATCCACATGGAGTGAGCTGTCAGATAAATATTAGATAACTTAGTCTGGAGTTCAGGGTATTGCTTACGACAGAGATTTCCATTTATAATTGGAAGTTAACGATAAAATTTATATTTAAAGTAACAGAATTAGATGGGATCACCAGGAGATCAGCCCTGGGTGTTGTTTGGAAGGAATGATGCTAAAGCTGAAACTCCAGTACTTTGGCCACCTCATGCGAAGAGCTGACTCATTGGAAAAGACTCTGATGCTGGGAGGGATTGGGGGCAGGAGGAGAAGGGGACGACAGAGGATGAGATGGCTGGATGGCATCACCGACTCAATGGACGTGAGTTTGAGTGAACTCCGGAAGTTGGTGATGGACAGGGAGGCCTTGCGTGCTGTGATTCACGGGGTCGCCAAGAATCAGACACGACTGAGCGACTGAAATGAACTGAACTGAACTGAAGTGGTTAGCGTAGACAAAGAAGAAAAGAGGAATGAAGATGATGAACATTAGCCCCGGTGTGGCTAATTAATTTCATTAAAGACCCCACAGCTGTTCCCTTCCCTCTACCTCTGTTCTTTGCCATATAATTGGGCTGCAGCATTCTGACACTGGACTCATCCCTGAAACTTGCTATGGTCTACGGGATACCAACAGCTGTGATACAAAGGAAGGCTTGGTAAAGTATTCATACATTTCTGCTGAGGGCTTACCTTCTACCCTTACCATGAGAAAACCCTTACCACGGCCCTCTGGTCCCAGAAAAAAGATGAGAGACATAGGGTCAATCCAAGGGGCATGGGTGAGTCCAAGTGAGAACAGACTACAGCAGCTAAACCCCAGAGACCTGTGAAATATGTTTTTATTGCAGACAGACTGAGTTTCAGGGTGATGCTTTGTAAGCCTTATTGTAGCAACATATAACTAATACATTTGGGCTCCTCCAGTATTTAGAGTATTTAAAGGTCTGACAAAGAGGAAGATTCATATAAGATACCGAAAAAAGCATCAGTGAAGAAAACTTGGACAAGTGTCCAGAAACCCAAGACACCAAAGCATTGCAAGAAGGGGGAAGTGACCAACTATGCCAAACGCAATGAACATTCATGTAAGCTAAAGACTGAAAATTTATCATTATATTTGGCAAAGGAACGTCACTAATGCCTTTAATAAGAGTGATGGTAAGAAAAGCCTAATTTAAGTAAGTTCTAGGGAGAATGGTAGATAAGTAAATTGAGATAACTAAGATCAGTGATTTTGCTTTAAAGGCAGTGGGGTCAAGATAGGAAGAGAACGTGATCAAAGAGAGTTCCAGTTTTGGTTTCTGCATGAGCTGTATTACAGATTGTCCATATCTGAGTAAGAATCATCTAGTTCAAAGGAGAATAAAACACATGATGCAGGAGAAAATGATGATAATTAGGACAGTGAAGACCTTGAATAGGTAGGTTGGAATAAGATCTAGTGACCAAAATATGGAAAACTTGTCCTTAGGAAGACTGGCAATCCATCTGTTCAGTTCAGTTCAGTCGCTCAGTCATATCCGACTCTTTGTGACCCTATGAACTGCAGCACACCAGGCCTTCCTGTCCATCACTAACTCCCGGAATCTACCCAAACCCATGTCCATCGAGTCGGTGATGCCATCCAACTATCTCATCCTCTGTCGTCCCCTACTCCTCCTGCCCTCAATCTTTCCCAGCATCAGGGTCTTTTCAAATGAGTCAGCTCTTCACTTTAGGTGGCCAAAATATTGGAGTTTCAGCTTCAACATCAGTCCTTCCAAAGAACACCGAGGACTGATCTCCTTTAGGATGGACTGCTTGGATCTCCCTGTAGCCCAAGGGACTCTCCAGAGTCTTCTCCAACACCACAGTTCAAAAGCATCAATTCCTTGGTGCTCAGCTTTCTTTATAGTCCTACTCTCACATCCATACATGACCACTGGAAAAACCATAGCCTTGACTAGATGGACCTTTGTCAGCAAAGTAATGTCTCTGCTTTTGAATATACTATCTAGGCTGGTCATAACTTTCCTTCCAAGGAGTAAGCATCTTTTAATTTCATGGCTGCAATCACCATCCATGGTGATTTTGGAGCCCAGAAAAATAAAGTCAGCCACTGTTTCCACTGTTTCCCCATCTATTTGCCATGAAGTGATGGGACCGGATGACATGATCTTTGTTTTCTGAATGTTGAGCTTTAAGCCAACTTTTTCACTCTCCTCTTTCACTTTCATCAAGAGGCTCTTTAGATCTTCTTCACTTTCTGCCATAAGGGTGGTGTCATCTGCATATCTGAAGTTATTGATGTTTCTCCCGGCAATCTTGATTCCAGTCTGTGATTCCTCCAGCCCAGTGTTTCTCATGATGTACTCTGTATACAAGTTTAATAAGCAGGGTGACAATATACAGCCTTGATGTACTCCTTTTCCTATTTGGAACCAGTCTGTTGTTTCATGTCCAGTTCTAACTGTTGCTTCCTGACCTGCATGCAGATTTCTCAAGAGGCAGGCCTGTCAGGTGCTCTGGTATCCCCATCTCTTTCAGAATTTTCCACAGTTTATTGTGATCCACACAGTCAAAGGCTTTGGCATGGTGTGATCCACACAGTCAAAGGCTTTGACATAGTCAATAAAGCAGAAATAGATATTTTTCTGGAACTCTCTTGCTTTTTTGATGATCCAGCAGATGTTGGCAATTTGATCTCTGGTTCCTCTGGCTTTTCTAAAACCAACTTGAACATCTGGAAGTTCATGGTTCATGTATTGCTGAAGCCAGGCTTGGAGACTTTTAAGCATTACTTTACTAGCATGTAAGATGAGTGCAATTGTGTGGTAGTTTTAGCATTCTTTGGCATTGCCTTTCTTTGGGATTGGAATGAAAACTGAACTTTTCCAGTCCCATGGCCACTGCTGAGTTTTCCAAATTTGCTGGCATATTGAGTGCAGCACTTTCACAGTGTCATCTTTCAGGATTTGAAATAGCTCCACTGGAATTCTATCACCTCCACTAGTTTTGTTCATAGTGATACTTCCTAAGGCCCACTTGATTTCACATTCTAGAATGTCTGGCTCTAGGCGAGTGATCACACCATCATGATTATCTGAGTCATGAAGATCTTTTTTGTACAGTTCTTCTGTGTATTCTTGCCACCTCGTCTTAATATTTTCTGCTTCTGTTAGTTCCCTACCATTTCTGTCCTTTATTGAGCCCATCTTTGCATGAAATGTTCCCTTGGTATTTCTAATTAGTTACAGTGCAAAGGTAAAATTTAACAGGGGCTTAGATGAAACTTGGTTGGTAAACTTGCCAGTGGAAGGGTGAAGTCTCCTGAATGTTTGTGTGTGTGCGTGTTTTTTTTTTTAATTTATCAATTAAAAAGTAAAACTGTCAGCTGAGAGTAAGGAAGAAGAGTATAGTAGGCAGATTTCTAAGATTTGTAAGATGACTCCCTTATTCTCATATTATACTCTCTCTTTGGGGTGTGGGTGGAAACTGATATGAAGAAATATCACTCCTGTGATTTTATTAGTTACTCAGTTATGTCTGACTCTTTGTGACCTCATGGACTATAGCCTGCCAGGCTCCTCTGTCTATGGAATTCTCCAGGTAAAAATACTGGAGTGGCTAGCCATTCCCTTCTCCAGTGAATATTCCCAACCCAGAGATCAATCCCAGGTTCCTGAACTGAAGGCAGATTCTTTACTATCTGAGCCACCAGGGATTATGTCATATGGCAAGTGAAAGAGTAAACTAAATGGACCTAACCTAATTAGTTTATCCCCTTGAACAGAATTTTTTCCTTTCTTGTCTCAGAAGAAATCAGAGAGGTGCACTCTGACTGGTTTCAAAGAAAGCAAATATCTCTTTTGTGAACTGTTTAAGGGGACCACAAGGCAAGGAAATGTGGGTGGCTTCTAGGAGTTGAGAGTGGTCCCTGGCTGACAGTCAGCAGTAAATTGGAACCACCATCCTACAGCTTCAAGAAAATAAATCCAGCTAACAACCAGCAGGCATGGAAGATTTTCTCGGCCTCTGTTGAGTACCATAGCCCTGGCCAAAGCCCTGATGTCAGCCTGCTGAAATTCTGAACAGAAAATCCAGCTCCACCACACTTGGACTTTTGGCTACAAAGTGAAGTGAGTGATATATTAATTGCTCAGTCATGTCTGACTCTTTGTGACCCCATGGACTGTAGCCCATCAAGCTCCTCTGTCCATGGCATTCTCCAGGCAAGAATACTGGAGTGGGTAGCCATTCCCTTCTCAGGGGATCTTCCTGACCCAGGGATAGAACTAGGGTCTCCTGCACTGCAGGCATATTCTTTACCTGTTCTCGTTATACATCAATGAGATAATAAACTTCTGTTGTATTTTATTACACAGTCTTAGCAAACTATATTTGACACTATGAGCAAACACAGTATCAGAGGTTTGTACAAAAGAAAAGACACCTCAGAGAATGAAGAGTGAACTGACTTCAGAACACAGAAGGATTACTGGGCAGTGTGGGGGATCCATTTGAGGTTTGCAGTCATACATTTAAAGTGAGACCTGTCAGAATGTGAAACTTAAATAAAGGTAAAGAACAGGTTAGAGGAGTATTCAAATTTAATTCTCATCGTGGATTGACCAGTTAAACACGTGTAAGGAGAAGAGATAAAGTTACAGCAAAAGAATGACTATTACATTAGACCAAGGGATGCAAACAGGGCAAACAGAGAAGTGAGGACAAGAAGAGGTGAAAACTCAAGTTCAGTGGGCTGAACATCCCAGTGGGGTTTCAGATTTGTAAGAAGGAGATACTCATGGAAAAGCTGGAAAGAAGAGGTCTGTAATGTTACTCAACTCTGAGACTTTATTTTGATTAGATTCTTTGTCCACCCTTGAATCGGTCATCAGTGCCCTCAGTGCTAATAAAAGTGTACACTTTATTGTTCAGCCATAAGTCATGTTCTTCTCTCTGAGACCCCATAGATCACAGCATGCCAGGCTCCTCAGCCTTCACTGTCTCCTGGAGTTTGCTCAAATTCATGTCCATTGAGTTGGTGATGCTATCTAACCATCTCACCCTCTGCCGCCCCCTTCTCCTGCCCAATCTTTCCCAGCACCAGAGTCTTTTCCAATGAGTCAGCTCTTTGCATCAGGTGGCCAGAGTATTGGCTAAGCTTCAGCATTAGTCCTGTTAAAAACCAAAGACATCACTTTGCCAACAAAGATCCATCTAGTCAAAGCTATGGTTTTTCCAGTAGTCATGTATGGATGTGAGAATTGGACCATAAAGGAAGCTGAGAGCCAAAGAATTGATGCTTCAAACTGGTGCTGGAGAAGACTCTTGAGAGTCCCTTGGACTGCAAGGAGATAAAACCATTCAATCCTAAAATAAATAAACCCTGAATATTCATTGGAAGGACTCATGCTGAAGCTCCAATACTCTGGTCACCTGATGTAAAGAGCTGACTCACTGGAAAAGACCCTGATGTTGGGAAAGATTGAGGGCAAAAGGAGAAGAGGGCAGCAGAGGAGAAGATGGTTAGATAGCATCACTAATTCAATGGCCATGAGTTTGAACAAACTCCTGGAGATAATGAAGAACAGGGAAGCTGGCATGCTGCAGTCCGTGGGGTTGCAAAGAATCAAACACAACTTAAAGACTGAACAACCACAAGGAAAAGAAAGCATAAGTGGGCATCTGAACAATGCTGATGTTTCTCTGTGCTATGCTTTATGAAGGAAAGAGCTGAGACTTGTTGAGAATTTCCTGGCTGTTCAGTGGTTAAAACTTCACCTTCCTACATAAAAGGTGTGGGCTTGATCTCTGGTCAGGCAGCTACATTCCCACATGCCTCATGGCCAAAAAACCAAAACATAAAGCAGAAGCAATACTGTAACAAATTCAATAAAGAAAATAAAAATGGTCCACATTAAAAAAAAAATCCTAAAAAAAAAAAAAAAAAGAATTGTGGCTTGTGTAGGAAAGGGTAATATATTCACATACTTTGGTGTGTTTGGCATGACTTTAGGACCTGGGATACAGCTAAGGTTTGTTAACTCTTTGTGTCAGGGAGACAGAATTTTGTTTTCAGAAATTTACTTCTCCCTGGTGACCCCACAAGTGGCAGAATATAATTTTATTGTACTTCTACCTTAAAGATTTTTTTATATCTATTGAACCATGGGTTCTGGACTGAGAGGAACTAATATTATGTTTCCTTTGATAAGACTATAAACACTAGAGAGACTCTCTCCTTAAGCTGGCCTAAGGCAGCCCAGAACTATGGAGAAAAACTTCAGTCATATCACAGAATTTCAGTGGATATCATCTTTCCTAAATTAAAGCAAAAGGGTAGAGGTAAATAATTCTTGTTAATATTATTTTATTTCTCTAGTTTTCTGACCGGTGTTACTAGAGGTTTTTAAACCTCTAATGTTTTACTAGTATCAGTGTTTTACTCGTATCTTCAGAGAAACACCTTTTAAGTTTTGATGATCAACTCCATTGGTTTTTGTTGATTTGGATGTTTTTCATTTTATGAATTTCTGATCTAAAGTTTTTATGATTTCATCCCTTCAACTTTGGGCTTACTATGCTCTTTGGATTTATTGTGCTGAATATTCTGTTGAGTTTATAAAGCAGATGGTCAATACTGATGAAAGTTCCATGTATGCTTAAAATGAGTGTACAGTCTTTCTTTGTTACTGACAGCATAAAAAAACAATTTTGATTCTACATATATGTACATATATACATACTCATAAACATATATATGTATAACTATACAAATTGTGACTTGAAAATTAATCATATTTCCATTATTTTAATGGGTCTGTTCAAATTTTTGACATGTATATTGAAGTCTAAGAGTTATTTATTCTCTCTTTTTCCAATAAGATAAAATCCTTAACTCTTTTATCTCCAGTATTCCTCCATTTCATTTTCTGTTTTTGTCTAGCATTTCAGTTTCAACTTGTTTCCTGAACACACACAAACCCCCAAACTTTTGTTTTGTAGTCCAAGACAGAAGCTTCTCTTTTCTTCTGTAGACTTTTATTCTCTGAAACTTGTGAATCTTCTGTTGTTTTTTTTTTCCTTTGTTCATCCTCATATAAAGTCAAAGTCCCTCTCAATTTCATATCTTCGTATCTCTTGATTCCATTTCTTTTTTTCCATCTTCACTTCTCCCCTTCATACATGTCAAGAGGCTACCATCATCTCTAGCTTGAAATGAGATTCCTAACTAGTCTTCTTGCCTCCAGTTTTGCCCACTTCTGGTCCATTCTACCCACACAGCAGCCAGAATGGTACTTCATAACAAAACATGACTTCTTGTTTAAAATCCTTTCAAGATTCTTACTGTTCTTAGAAAAATATAAACTTCGTAATGTAGCTTAACACGATGTTATTGCCTTAGTCGTTTCATGTTTCAATCCATCTCTTCTCTTGTTCACTCCGTTTCCAGTCGTTCTGGGCATCTCTCAATTTCCTGCACACAGCAGGATCTTTCATCTCTACACTGCTACATGGGTATTTCCTTCCAACTAGTGCACACTTGTCTGTTTTGCTTGGCTAATCTTTATTCATCCTTCAGACTGAGCTTAGAAGCTATTTCCTTTAGGAAGACTATGCTGAAGAAACTCATCTAGATGTCATGTTATCTGAGCTTGTTCAGTATTATACTACTTCTTAGAAACCTCGGGCTGACTTCACTATAATTGCTTTTTAAGATTTGCTGCCTTTCCTGGGCTAAAACCTGTGATGACAGGAATCAAATATGTAGTGCTTGACATACAAAACAACTTAATAAATATTTGGGTAATTAATATTGTATGGATTGTGGAAAATATAAATGATTAAATACAGGTGTTATTCTGGTACTGAGCTTATGTTGGAAAAAACTTCTGCTGAGAAATGCACTAGGAATTACTCTAAAGGGGAATTTGATAAAGGGTGAGTTTATCTTACATCCTCTAAAGGGGGAAAAATGGAAACTTCACGAGCCAGCAAGGTGGCCAGGTAACCCTGCAACCGTGCTTATAACACCAAATAGAGAGCACATCATACTGTCTGTAGTGATGCAACTGAAAGAGAAGATTGAGAGCCAGAGCAAGAGATATGAAAAAATTGTAGGCGACTCTTCTCTCTAGAATTCAGGGAATGTATGATCTTGAGATAAATCACTTAATCTCTTGATGTCTCATTTTAACTATTGAGTATATAATGAATGATTATCCTTAACTACTGCATGGGGTATTGTGAGACTTAATTTGCTAATGTTTATAGAGTGCTTCAGATTGTCTGATTAAAAGTATGAAGTATCATCATTATTATACTATAAAAGAGTATGTGAAATTTTATTTTAATTTCATAAATATGAAATTATACCTTTCTACTTTCACTGAAAATGTTCTGAAATTCATACACATAAATTGGTACATGTTTGAATCTAGGTCTGCAGGCACTCATGTTAGCTGTTCTTATTCCTGTCTATCGACCTTGCCTGCATCTCTATTGTCCAAAAGTTTACATGATTTTGACTACAGTAGACCCTACAAAAAAGGCACAATTTCTTTTTGTTAAATCACTGCTCATATAAGTTGAGATCCATGTATTAGGATCACTTTTTCCTTCTCTTCAACCTTTGATTCATTTGGTGGATAATTCATTTCTGGGCTTCCCTGGTGGCTCAGACAGTAAGGAATGCAGGAGACCCAGGTTTGATTACTGGGTATGGAAGATCCCCTGGAGAAGGAAATGGCAAACCACTCCAGTATTCTCATCTGGAAAATCCCATGGAAAGAGGACCCTGGCAGGCTACAGTCCATGGACATGACTGAGTGACTTCACTTTCCTCATGTTTAAATGTAAGGCTCTTTATGGGTCATTTGCAGTGATGTGGATGGACTCAGAGTCAGTCATACAGAGTGAAGTAAGTCAGAGAAAGAAAAATAAATATTGCATATTAACAGAAGATCCCTTGGAGTAGGAAATGGCAATCTGCTCCAGTATTCTTGCCTGGAAAATTCCATGGACAGAGGAGTCTGGCAGGCCACAGTCTATGGGGTTGCAAAGAGTTGGACATGACTAGGCGATTGAGCACAGCACAGCATGGAAACTAGAAAAATGGTACAGATGAACCTATTTGCTGGGCAGGAATAGACTCAGACATAGAGAGTGGACATGGGGAGAAGGGCGAATTCAGAGAGTAGCACTGACATATACACACTACCATGTGTGAAACAGACAGCTGGTGGGAAGCTGCTGTACAGCAGAAGGAGCTCAGCTTGGGGCTCTGTGATGACCTAGAGGGGTGGGATGGGGGTAGGGTGGGAGGGAGGTCTCTGAGGGAGGGGATATATGTATACATGTAGCTGATTCACGCTGTTGTACAGCAGAAACTAACACATTGTAAAGCAATTATATTCCAATAAATCAGATAATAAATAAATGTGATCCTCTTTATCTGTGGCAGTTTTCTTCCCGCATTCTTAAATATCCTCTCAGTTTTGTATCCAGTCAGTGAAAGTATACAAGCTCAATTATTTTTCCCAGAAGTGCACTCCTGGAGCATGGTGCTCTGTTTCCCTCTGCCTGGGTTGCTCTCCATGCTTGCTATGGACCATGGAAATTTGGTGTTACACTCCTGCGGCACTTTCCTAATTCTCTGCATGCATTGTCCTCAGGTTTCTTTGTTTACTATCTGTTCCTCTAGATTCTTCCATAGAAATGTGTATAGGAGGTGAAATTTTGGTAATATTGCCTGTCTTAAAATGTCATTATTTTATCTAAACACTCAACAGATAGTTTGAATATAGGGTTCCAATAGAAAGTAATCTTCATTCAGAATGTTCTGGAATATCTCCCTTGTTTTTCCAGGTTCAATGTTGCCATTTTTATTTTTCATCTTTCATATTTTTTTCCCTGAAAAGTTTAGGACCTTCTTTCTACCTTCAATGTTATAAAACTGTATGATTATGCATATGGGTGAGTTTTTTTTTTTTTTTTTATTGTGTTTGGCACTTAATCTGGCAAGTTAGATCCTTTGGTTCTGTGAATCTCTTTCATGTCTGGCTTAATATAAGACAGCTGGATCCTCATAGCTGCTTGTGTATTTAATTTGTCGTGATATTACATATTGTGTAACCTCTGAAAAACTCCTCCATATACTCATGAGAGTATGAAAGTGAATAAGGAAAATAAAGTCTTACTATTATTATGAAAATAATTTTGACCTTGCAGATCTCCTAAAGACGCTATGGGGGAATCCCCTGGGCCTCTAGACCACACAGTTTAAGGACTGTTTGTGCACACACAGACACACAAACACATACACACACACTCTCTCTCCAAAAACTTATCTTGCTTTTTTTGTTTTATTCATTTTTTTTACAGGTTTTCTCTTTCAGTTCTTGCTTGATTTGTTGGAGTCTCCCTTTTTTATGTTAGAGATTTTCTTCAAGCATCTGATAACAGTCCACATTTAAGAATGAAATCCTGATTAGATACTGTTTGGGGGGAAATAATCTTCAATTAGTGAGTTCCTCCAAGGGCAGAGGATATCAACCTTATTAAATGCAATGACTTTTTTTTTTAATCACATACTTTAGAAATCTGCTTTTACTACCCTGAAATGAAAATAGCAGAATGTAACCTATCAACACATGTGATTTTACCAATAACACTGCCATGCCATAACTATAATGTAAAAAGAAACAGCAGAAAGTCACTCTAATAAAATATGTATTTCAGTCTGTAAACCATCAGGCATAGGTACTCTACACTTCACTGTGCACATAATGAGGTAGTCAGCTGTTTGCTCATATTGTAGAATCTCTAAAGGTGACAGCTATAAATACAGACTGATACAGCTGTCTTGATGTACATCACTGACATCTTAAGTACCATAAGCAGCACTGTTCTTTGCAATGTGATTTTAGGAAATGGTGAAGAACTCTTGGTTAAACTCCAAACCAAACAATGTGCTGGCTTGCTTCAACTTACAATGGCATCCCTGAAAACTTCAGTCTATGTTAAGGCCATGCCAAAATACCTGTCTCTGTATGTAAAATATAAAGACAAAAGAAAGTATCGCTTATATGCAAAATGCAGTTGACTATAAATTCACATGGTTTAAAACTTTTTTTTTTTTTGCCTATGTGTTGTCTACTGTGTGATCAGAAAATCTTCAGAGATGTGGGAAAATTCTTCATTGTGAGGGAGTTTTATTGTGTGAGATGTTTGGAATCTGAGTCTCCTTCTCATTAAATGCCAATAATATTCTCTCAATTCTTGCAGCAACCTACACATATCTAACCTAGCACTGCTCTAAGAAATCCTGCTCCAGGATGATCAGAACAAGAGTTCAAATTTTGTTTGGAGAACCTTAAAGCGTGGTTCATCATATCAGTTTCTTTTTAGTTTACAAATCAGTCCTTCACCCTCTCTAAGACTCATGTACCTAATCCTGAAACTCTGGTTCCAAGGCTTTGGAGAATGGGAGGTGAGGTTGGACTGACTGTCTAAGTGGAGGGAGGCTAATGACAGAGAAGTAGTCAAGATTTATCAAAATGCCCAAATGCTTTTAATAAAAACTCTCAGCCATTTCTCTGATTACAAACTGTTAGGGCTCTTGCTTTTTGTTACTTCTGTTGAAAACACTTAGTGCTTTCCAGTGATCTACAGGGAACATTGGTTTCTTTCCCCTCACTTTGCCTCCTGTAAGCACAAATTCTTAGCTTCCTCTGGTCTTCTTAGCACTTAGCTCTCTTCCACTTACTTTCATTTCCCAAAACTTTGTTGACCTCTCTCATCTGCTGTTATGTTTCCCCTGGGTCTCCTCCTTGAAGTTTTAAAGATTTTTATTTATTTACACTTTTGGAAGGTAATTTAATGAAACAGCATTTAATCAACGATATTGATTTGGAAGTCCCTGTATTAATTTGTAATTAGAAAAATCAATAACATTAAGGTATGGCAGAGACTAAAGATTTATGAAAAGGAAACCCAAGAGATTTTTAAACTATTTCTTGGCATTCTCTAAACTTTAACATCACAAATCTGTATGTATGGGCCACAGTCTTTATTCTACTAGAAGTGCCATTCTAATAGGGACAAGAAAATTTTGTACTGATACTAAGAAACTTTCCTTGTTGTTTTTGTTACTTGTTTTTGTTCCAGAAAATGTTTAACAAAATATATTCAAACATAATTGATATATAATATTATATTCATTTCAGGTATCATACATAGTAATTTGACATTTACATAATTTGCAGAATGATCACCATGATAAGTCTAGCAACGATTTGGGTCCAAACAGTTATTGTTAACCTTATTCCTTATGTTGTATGTTACTTGCCCATGGCACCTTAGATATGCAGATGACACCACCCTTATGGCAGAAAGTGAAGAAGAACTAAAAAGCCTCTTGATGAAAGTGAAAGTGGAGAGTGAAAAAGTTGGCTTAAAGCTCAGCATTCAGAAAATGAAGATCATGGCATCTGGTCCTATCACTTCATGGGAAATAGATAGGGAAACAGTGGAAACAGTGTCAGACTTTATTTTTTGGGGCTCCAAAATCATTGCAGATGGTTACTGCAGCCATGAAATTAAAAGACGCTTACTCCTTGGAAGAAAAGTTATGACTAACCTAGATAGCATATTCAAAAGCAGAGACATTACTTTGTCGACTAAGGTCCATCTAGCCAAGGCTATGGTTTTTCCTGTGGTCATGTATGGATGTGAGAGTTGGACTGTGAAGAAGGCTGAGTGCTGAAGAATTGATGCTTTTGAACTGTGGTGTTGGAGAAGACTCTTGAGAGTCCCTTGGACTGCAAGGAGGTCCAACCTATTTATCTTATAGGAGATCAGCCCTGGGATTTCTTTGGAAGGAATGATGCTAAAGCTGAAACTCCAGTACTTTGGCCACCTCATGCGAAGAGTTGACTTATTGGAAAAGACTCTGATGCTGGGAGGGATTGGGGGCAGGAGAAGGGGACAACAGAGGATGAGATGGCTGGATGGCATCACAGACTCAATGAACGTGAGTCTGAGTGAACTCCGGGAGTTGGTGATGGACAGGGAGGCCTGGTGTGCTGCGATTCATGGGGTCGCAAAGAGTCAGACATGACTGAGCAACTGAACTGAACTGAACTGAACTTGAATAAAAGTGGTGAGAGTGGGCATCCTTCCTGATCTTAAAGGAAAAGCTTTCATCTCTTCACCATTGAGTATGATGTTCTTGTGTGCTTGCCGTACATATGGGTTTCCCTGGTAGCTCACCTGGTAGAGAATCTGTTTACAGCAGAAGACCTTGGTTCGATCTCTAGATTGGGAAGATCCCCTGGTAAAAGGACAGGCTCCCACTCCAGTATTCTTGGGTTTCTCTGGTGGCTCAGACGGTCAAGAATCTACCTGCAATGCAGGAGACCTGGATTTGATCCCTGGGTTGGGAAGATCCCCTGGAGAAGGGAACGGCTACCCATTCCAGTATTCTTGCCTGGAGAATTCTATGGACAGAGGAGCCTGGCAGGCTATATAGTTCATGAGGTCACAGAGTTGGGTACAACTGAGAAACTTTCACGTGTGTGTGTGTGTGTGTGTGTGTGTGTGTATATATATATATATGTTGTGTTTATTATGTTGAGGTATGTTCCCTCTATACCCACTTTGTTGGGAATTATTTTAATAAATGGATGTTGAATTTGGTCAAAAGATTTTCTACATCTATTGAACTGTATTCCCTGGTGGCTCAGATGGTAAAGCATCTGTCTACAATGTGGGAGGCCCGGGTTCAATCCCTGGGTTGGGAAGATCCTCTGGAGAAGGAAATGGCAACCCACTCCAGTATTCTTGTCTGGAAAATCCCATGGATGGAAGAGCCTGGCAGGCTACAGTCCATGGTGTCACAAAGTTGGACACGACTGAATGACTTCACCTTTATTGAACTGATCATCTGATTTTTATCCTTTTGTTTATTAATCCAATTAATACATTGATTGATTCACAGATATCGAACCATTCTTGCATGCTCCAGACAATTCCTATTTGATCAAAGTGTATGATCCTTTTAATGTATTTTTGAATTTGATTTGCTAACATTTTGTTGAGGATTTTTGCATCTATAGTCATCAGTTATATTGGCCTAAACTTTCTGTTTTTTGTGGTTTCTTATTCTGGTTTTGATATCAGGGTGCTGTTGGCCTTGTAGAGTGAATTTTGGAAAGTTCCTGTGCCTTCAGTTTTTGGAACAGTTTGAGAAGGATAGGTGTTAGTTCTTCATTAAATCTTTTGTAGAATTTATGCGTGAATCTGTTTGGCTTTGGATTTTGTTGGAATTTTTAAAAATTATTAATTCAATTTTATTACTGGTAAATGATCTGTTCATATTTTCTATTCCTTTCTGATTCAGTCTTGGGAAATTGTACATTTATAACAATGTTTTTCATTTGCCAAGTTGTTAATTTTATTGGTATATAGTTGTTCATACCAATCTCTTATAATCCTTTGTATTTCTGTGATGATGGTTGTAAGTTTTTTCTTTATTTCTGATTTTATTTATTTGGGCACTTTCTGTCTGTTTTTTAAACTGGCTAAAATTTTATCCTTTTTTTTTTTAATCTTTTCAAAGAGCCAACTCTTAGTTTTATGAATGTCTTTATTGTTTTTTAGTCTCTGTTTCATTTGTTTCCACTCTGATCTTTATTATATCTTTCCTTTTATTAACTTTGGATTTTGTTTGTTCTTTTTTTTAAGGGTTTTTAGATATATGCTGGATTTTTTAACTTGAGATATTTTGGGTTTGTTCTCTCTTTTCTCCTTCTGGGATCCCCTTAATGCAAATGTTAGTATGCTTGGTATTGTCCCAAAACTTTTTCAAAACTGTCCTCATTATTTAAAATTCTCTTTTCTGTTTAGCTTGGGTGATTTACACTACTCTGTATTCCAGAGCATTTATTTATTCCTTTGTATCATTTAATTTACTGTTGATTCATTCCACTGTATTTTTTAATTTTAGATATTGGATTCTTCAGCTCTGTTTGGTCCTTCATATTTTCTCTTTGTTAAAATTTTCACCATATTCATCCATTCTTTTCTCAGTTTGATCATCTTTCTGATTGTGACCTTGAATGCTTTTTCAGGCTTGCTTATCTCCACTTCAGTTAGTTCTTTTACTGAATTTAGGTCTTGTTCCTTTGTCAGGTCTGACCCAGACTTCTTTCAAACTACTGCCCTGCACAGGGACTAGAAGTATGTGAGATTTTGCACGTGCCCTGTAAGAATGAAGTCTCAGTTTCTTATAGCCCTCCAGCTCTCCTGAACATAAGTCCCACTGGTTTGCAAATTCAGATGTTCTGGGAGTTTGTCTTCCTGGTGCAGGCTCCCTGGGCTGGGGAACCCATGTGGGGCTTGGATGATTATAACATTTCTCTCATTTGTGGTCCAACATGGGTGTGTGGTCCTGACTGTATTATGTTTTCACATCTCCTCCCCATTTCATTATGATTTTAATTGTGGAAAATCTTTTCTGCTAGTCTTAATGTCATTCTCACAGATAGCTGGTCTGTAGATAGTTGCAATTTTGGCTTCTATAGGAGGTGGTGAGTTCAGGGTCTTCCTATTCCACCATCTTGGCCACTTCCTAAAGACTGGTTTTGAACTTAGTTCCTATATATTTCCTGAATCAAGATATTTTGAGGAATTCCCTGGTGGTCCAGTGATTAGGACTCAGCTTTTTCACTACCAGGGCTTCCCTGGTGGCTCAGAGGGTAAAGCATCTGCCTGCAATGCAGGAGACCAGGGCCCAGATTTGATCCCTTGTCAGGGAAATGGGATCCCACAAGTCATGCAGTGCAAAAAAAGAAAAAGGAAAAAAAAAACACACACACATTAAATCAATGTATTTTGAAATGGAGTGTTTCTCTGACACTTTTATAAACTTTTTTTTATACATTTTGCAAACTGCAGGAAATTCTACCTTCAGAATAGGAGGTAATTTAAATATATCAATAAAAATAATAAATAGGTAAAATTCTGAAGTAGTATGCAACATTAAAAGTCATGTAAATAGAATTATTTAAAATAAAATCATTCTTATTTTTAAAATTTATTTAGTTTTTTTTTTTAATATGATTATTGTGCTGTGCTAAGATGTTTCAGTCATTTCCAGCTTTCTTCTACTCAGTGGACCATAGCCTGCCAGGCTCCTCCATCCATGGGATTCTACAAGCAAGAATATTGGAGTGGGTTGCCATTTCCTTCTCCAGGGGATCTTCCTGACCCAGGAATTGAACCCACATCTCTTATATCTCCTGAACTGGCAGGCAGTTTTTTTTTTTTTTTTTTTTTACCACTAGCACCACCTGGGAAGCCCAATATGATTACTAATTGTACATAAATGAGGGTACAATTAATACTATTAATAACTGGAAATGTTGTCTTCTGAATGTCTTGTTTCCTGTTATCTCCCTTAGACTTTCTAATCATCTTCACATGTTAGGGCTGAAGCAACAATTAGTCTGACCTCATCAGCATCGCCTCCTTCTTCAGGCCCAATCTTTGCTTCACTCCATCTCTGACAACTGTTCCCCACTTCCAGCCCTCTGGACATTTTTGTAAATCAGTGGGAAGGTAAGTATCTTTTAATACCCTACATGGCTCATAAAAAGTAAAGAAATATGATATTTTTACACATAGAGTATAGCACACCACCTCCAAAAAATCCAGTCAAATTTAAGAGAAAATAAAGTGGAGACAAAAACCTGCTGACCTTGAAACCAGTAGAATCATGGGGTAGCACAGATGTTCTTCCAGTTACTGGGAGACTTTTGGCAAAACAGATATTATGTCTTTACTTCTCTACTTGATCTAGAAGGAAATACAGTATAAAATTATACACCAACTTTATACTCATAAATCTTTATCTAAAATCAAGAAAATATGTTTGCTTTATGGGGTACTTCATTAGAGCAATAATGTACCTTGCTGTTTTATAGTATATTATTTATCTGTGTAATCCCAATACAGCCTACAGTAACATTTCAAATATTAGTTCCAAAAGTTATTTGGCTTGTATTATGTCAAAAAATGAAGAATGTAGTGCTTTTTAATCAAATTGACTATCTTTATAAACAAAAGAAAGTGGAAGTGCTTGAATTGAATGAATATTTTTGAATTTAGTGACTTTAACTTTTGCAGGTATAAATCCATATTTCTGCAATATTCTTTTTAACTTTCTACTTGAATCATGTGATTATAATCATGTAACTACACCTTTCCATCTTGTACCCTGCCTAAGACTGTAGAAATAAGTTTTATTTCTAGAAAAAGAAATGGTAAGTTTTAAGCAACTTCTCATCAGTTTTTCTTACATTTACCCTCAATCTAAGTGTCTTCCCTGGTTACACTGTGAAAATCATTGTTGAGTATCAGAATATTTTGTCAATGGCTATTTTATCCATAGGAAGTCTTTCCAAGAAAACCAACAGAAGAAATAGCATATAGAGAAGTGATTACACAGGTGAGGAAAGAGCTGAGAAGCCCAGTGGGAAATGGTAAGACAATTCACAGATTAGGAACAGAAGGAATCTACTAGTAGGTCAAAGGGAGGATGTGTTGTCACAGCTTAGGGACCACTTTCACCTACAAATGCTCCATCAGTGGGAATATTTAATAAGAGTAGAGGTTGCTAAGAAAGTGCAGCTGCTGCCAGAAATAACACTGTAGGCAGAGAGAAATGAGGAAATCTTTGCCTTTCCTTTCCTTCCAGTTACCAATATCCTGCCAAGGACACCCATTGGCTGAACTAGAACCCAGTTAATGTGGACTCCCAGGAAATAACATTCAAAAAACTAAGATCATGGCATCCGGTCACATCACTTCAAGGCAAGTAGGTGGGGAAACAATGGAAACAGTGACAGACTTTATTTTCTTGGGCTCCAAACTCATTGCTGATGGTGACTGCAGCCATGAAATTAAAAGATACTTGCTCGTTGGAAGAAAAGCTATGACCAACCTAGAGAGCATATTAAAAAGCAGAGATATCATTTTGCTGACAAAGGTCCATCTAGACAAAGCTATGGTTTTCCAGTAGTCATGTATGGATGTGACAGTTGGACCATAAAGAAAGCTGACTGCTGAAGAACTGATGCTTTTGAACTGTGGAGTTGGAGATGACTCTTGTGGGTCCCTTGGACAGCAAGGAGATCCAACCAGTCCATCCTAAAGGAGATCAACCCTGAATATTCATTGGAAGGGCTGATGCTGGAGCTGAAGCTCCAATATTTTGGCCACCTGATGTGAAAAGCCAACTCATTGGAAAAGACCTTGATGCTGGGAAAGACTGAAGGCAGGAGGAGAAGGGGACAACAGAGAATGAGATGGTTGGATGGCCCCACTGACTCAATGGACATGAGTTTGAGCAAACTCTGGGAGTTGGTGAAGGGCAGGGAAGCCTGGTGTGCTGAAGTCCATTGGATCACAAAGAGTTGGACACAGCTGAGCAACTGAACAACAACAACAACAACAAGCCTTTTTGTGAGAGGGTGAGAAATGGATCCTATTGGGAAAAATCCCAGGTCCAGCACTAGCCAGCCATTCCTCCTGGTATTCAGCATCTATTTTCACCTGTATGCATGCATGCATGCATGCATGCTAAGTCCCTTCAGTTATGTCCGACTCTTTTCGACCCCATGAACTGTAGCCAACAGGCTTCTCTGTCCATGAGATTTCCTAGGCAAGAATAATGGAGTGGATTGCCGTGCCCTCCTCCAGGGGAACTTCCTGATCCAGGGATCGAACCCATGTCCCTTGTGTCTCCTGCATTGGCAGGTGAGTTCTTTACCAGTCATGCTGAATTTAAATCTTAGAAAAATTTATAATTTGGCATAAATTTAAAAATGAAGCAACTTTGTGCCATAAATAGAAATATACTGCCAATCTCTTCTAAACAAAAGACCTCACCACATCTGCCTTTGACATTCTGATCTCATTCTTTTTTTTGATATACACCCACTGTTCAAATCAGTCCCAGTGCTTCCTCTAGTTGTGGCAAGTGGGGGCCACTCTCCAGCTGCAGGGCATGGACATCTCACTGCTATGACTTTTCTTATTGTGGAGCATGGGCTCTAGGTGTGCGTGTGTTAGTAGCTGCATATAGGCTCAGTAGTTGTGGTTCCCGAGTTCTAGAGCACAGGCTCAACAGTTGTGGTGCATGGGGCCAGCTGCTCAGCAGATGTGGAATCCTCCTGGATCAGGGATCAAACCTGTGTCTTCTGCATTGACAGATTCTTCACCACTGAGCCACCAGGGAAGCCCCTCTCATCTTATTCTTGATGAAGAGCTCAAGTCACTAAGTGTCTCATGATTAATCCTTAAAAAAGCCCACTAGAGGCCAGACGCGGCTTCAAAAAGAGAGGGCATTTATAATCAAAGGAAATTATAACTTTACTCCAGTATCTTAGCATTATGATTTTTCTTTTGGGGCCTTCCAGATGCTCCTTATAAGTTTTTATTTATTGCCAGCATTTTGAGCATCATTAGTATCTGCTAGATCATAAAACTGGAATAGTAAGGCAGCTTGACCCTGTTGGAGAGAATTTTTCTACTCTGGGCTCAATTTCAAAGCAGAAATTATATGTCTTATTCCATAGATCGATTAGAGGAACACAAAAATGTGTGATATGCATTGTTCATAACCAACAAAACATCATACTCTCTTCCTCTTTGATCAAGTACATTTGAAACCCTCATCCTTTCATGAGCAATATTTACCACCCTGGATACTGAGTTATGATAGATTCCATCCACCTTCCCAATTCTTTATCTCTGTCAGTAGACTTGTCTTTTGCTATCAACTTTGCAGTTTTTGCAACTAAATACAGAGTGTACTTCTAAAGGAAGTTTCTATTTCCTTACTCTTCTAGAAATGTTCATCCTGCAGCTACTCCCCAGTAAAGTCTAGTGCTGAAGAGATGACTCCATTCATGAGGGCTAAGCAAGTGTCAGTTTCTAGTTAGATATCCTTCCATCTTCATTTTCACCTTTATGCCATAGCACTAAATTCAAATATTTTGAGCAGGTAACTAGCACTAATTTAGAAGTCATGATGCTATTTCAATTTTTAAATCTGATTAACAGAAAGAAAAGAGCAACAGACTTTATTAAATTAATTATATTAATTTTTAATAAAAATTTAAACAAATTAAAACCCAGTAAGGACTGGTTGGTATTACTAGCTAGAAAATTTATCTAGATGACTTTGTAATGACCACCTTGATTTCTTCTTTTTTTTTGTAATTAAAATTACAGTCTCTTGAGTTACTCTACTGATTCTTCAGTTTTCTTATATAGCAAAAAAGCATACATGCAGAATTTTCATTCATTCATTCATAATTTAAAAAATCATACTTTTTGAATGCCTATCACAATCCAGATATTCCTCTAAATGCTAGGAATATAGAGGCATATTCTAGGGTCAAGAAGTAGAAAATACATGAGTAAGTCTATAATGTTTGTTGTTTGGTTGCTAAGTTGTGTCCAACTCTTTGTGACTCCATAACTGAAGCACACCAGGCTTCTCTGTCCTCTCTCTACCAGAGTTTGCTTAAACTCATGACTGTTGAGTTGATGATGCCATCCAACCATCTCATCCTCTGTTGCCCCCTTCTCCTCTTGCCTTCAATCCTTTCCAGCATCAAGGTCTTTTCCAAAGAGCTGGTTCTTCACATCAGGGGGCCAAAGTATTGCAGCTTCAGCATTGGTCCTTCCAATGAATATTCAGGGTTGATTTCGTTTAGGACTAACTGATTTGATCTTGCAATCCAAGGGACTCTCAAGAGTCTTATTCAGCACAATTCAAAACCATCAATTCTTAGGCGCTCAGCCTTCTCTATGGTCCAACTCTCTCATCCGCACATGACTACTGGAAAAACCATAGCTTTGACTATACAGACCTTTGTCAGAAAAGTGATGTCTCTGCTTTTCAATAAGCTATCTAGATTTGTCATAGCATTCATTTCAAACAGCAAGTATCTTTTAATTTCATGGCTGCAGTCACCTTCCACAGTGATTTTGGAGTCCAAGAAAATAAAATCTGTTGCTGCTTCCACATTTTCCTCTTCTACTTGCCATGAAGTAGACTTGCCATGGGACTATCTGTCTATATGATAGACCATATATCTATAGTGTATTATATATATATGGTCTCTATCTATAATGTGTTATTATAATATATTAATACTAATATCTATAATATTACAAGTGATGAAATGATATAAATATGCTGTGGACGTCTCAAAGGAGGTGGCTTAAATATAAACCCACTGGATATGAAGAAGTGCGGAAGTGAATCAGAAAGAACAGTAAAATAAATTTTTATCCTTTAGTGTTTTAATCTTGGATAATGTTATCAACTTAAGTGCACTCTAGTAGACCAAAAGAATATGTCAGCATCACTAGGGCATTGCTCTCCTGCAATATGAAAGGACCAGGAAAACCAAGAGCTTTCACAGCCATTCACGTTACTTACTATGATGTTGATTACAAAGAAAGTTATAGTTTATCTTATTTCTTTTCTTAAATATAAATTTATTTATGTTAATTGGAGGTTAATTACAATATTGTATTGGTTTTGCCATACATCTACATGATTTCTTAAGTATATACTAGGTATTTAAAACATGTTATCAAACTCAACACATAATTCTTTTTCTCAACACATAATTATTGAATTATTCTGTGTCAAGAAGTGGGGAAGACTGATTAGAGGACAGAGAGATTGAGACTCAAACCCTAATATCAAGAAAATTACAAAATGATCAGAGAGGCTAACATATGTATACAAATAATTGAGAAAAGGGTATATATAGATATACACATAGAGAGAATACAAATGCTGTGGAAATTTAAAAAAGAAAATAGTCATATCAAAAATAATGATAGCAGTATACTGTATTGGTGTTTTTCTTTCTGGCTTACTTCACTCTGTATAATTGGCTCCAGTTTCATCCATCTCATCAGAACTGATTCAAATGAATTCTTTTTAACGGCTGAGTAATACTCCATTGTGTATATGTACCACAGCTTTCTTATCCATTCATCTGCTGTTGGACATCTAGGTTGTTTCCATGTCCTGGCTATTATAAACAGTGCTGCGATGAACATTGGGGTACATGTGTCTCTTTCAATTCTGGTTTCCTCGGTGTGTATGCCCAGAAGTGGGATTGCTGGGTCATAAGGTAGTTCTATTTGCAATTTTTTAAGGAATCTCCACACTGTTCTCCATAGTGGCTGTACTAGTTTGCATTCCCACCAACAGTGTAGGAGGGTTCCCTTTTCTCCACACCCTCTCCAGCATTTATTGCTTGCAGATTTTTGGATCGCAGCCATTCTGACTGGTGTGAAGTGGTACCTCATTGTGGTTTTGATTTGCATTTCTCTAATAATGAGTGATGTTGAGCATCTTTTCATGTGTTTGTCAGCCATCCGTATGTCTTCTTTGGAGAAATGTCTATTTAGTTCTTTGGCCCATTTTTTGATTGGGTCGTTTATTTTTCTGGAATTGAGCTGCAGAAGTTGCTTGTATATTTTTGAGATTAGTTGTTTGTCAGTTGTTTCATTTGCTATTATTTTCTCCCATTCAGAAGGCTGTCTTTTCACCTTGCTTATATTTTCCTTTGTTGTACAGAAGCCAATTATACAGAGTGAAGTAAGCCAGAAAGAAAAACACCAATACAGTATACTAACACATATATATGGAATTTAGGAAGATGGCAATGACGACCCTGTATACAAGACAGGAAAAAAGACACAGATGTGTATACCGGACTTTTGGACTCAGAGGGAGAGGGAGAGGGTGGGATGATTTGGGAGAATGGGAATTCTAACATGTATACTGTCATGTAAGAATTGAATCGCCAGTCCATGTCTGACGTAGGGTGCAGCTTGCTTGGGGCTGGTGCATGGGGATGACCCAGAGAGATGTTGTGGGGAGGGAGGTGGGAGGGGGGTTCATGTTTGGGAACGCATGTAAGAATTAAAGATTTTAAAATTAAAAAAAAAAAAAAATTAAAAAAAAAATGTTAAAAAAATAAAAAACAAAAAACAAAAAAACAAAAATAATGATAGCAGTAATTGTGTTAATAATGTGTGCTCAGTCACTCAGTCATGTCTGACTCTTTGAAGCGCCACATCAGGTTCCTCTGCCCATAGAATTTCCCAGGCAAGATTACTGGAGCGGGTTGCCATTCCCTTCTCTACGGGATCTTTCTGACCCAGGGATCAAAACCATGTCTCTTAAGTCTCCTGCATTGGTAGGCAGATTCTTTACCACCAGCACCACCTTGTACTAATAAAAGCACCATCTATTATTCTATCTATTATTATGTACTAAGTACCTTACTTGGGTCAGGGTACATACATCTTCCTGGGGAGTCTGGGCTTTCTGGGCTCTGCAGCAGAACTTTTCACCTAATTTGAAGAGCTCTGACAAGATGAACATGGACAAGGCCAATCTGGTTAAAAGCAATAAATCTGCCAACAGACAAAAAGAGAAAAAGTTCAGAGAATGCACAGCATATCCTCTGGTCCCCAGCCCCTCGATGCCTGGTGCTAGCACAGAGCTCAGAGTGGCCTCAGAGCTCCGTCCTCTAGTTTGGGGCAGTTGCAGACAGAGGTGAGGGGTCAGGACCCAGGAGCTGAGGGCCAGACTGTCCACACCCCCCGAGGGGGCAGAGATCTCCCCAACCCGAGATCCAGAATACTGCAGAGCCAGCTCCACCAGGACCTACTGGTCTGTGCAGGCAGCTCAGAGCTGGGCTTCCCTGGTGGTTCAGTGGTAAAGAATCTGCCTGCAATGCAGGACATGTGGGTTCGATCCCTAGGCTAGGAAGATCTCCTGGAAAAGGAAATGGCAACCCACTCCATGACAGTCGTTGGGGTCACAAGAGTCAGACATGACTGAGTGAATAAACAACAACAACAATCTCCAAGTCCCAAGTCTGCAAAATTTCTCATAATTTTGTATAATGCATAGTATTAAAAACATTGCAAGTATTTTTTCTGTTACATAAATTATAATTTACTTGTGAAAACAGAATGTTCTAAGGCAATCTTAGACATAGACTACCAATTCCATATGTTCTCTGATGAAAGAAGCATTGCCACTTGGGAAATGGCAAAAAGCATCTTTCACCTATTTTTCATATTTGTGTTTTGTAGGCTTCTACTTACCAACAGATCCTACAGCTATTTTGTTAGATTTTGCATAAGTATTTTGCTTTTTTGTGTCAATGTAAACACTATTGCTTTTTTAACTTTTTATTTTATATTGGAGTATCGCTGACTAACTAGGTTGTGATAGTTTAAGGTGGACAGGATTATCCAAGGGTACAGTTATGCATTGATATTTTCCTATTTGGGGGCTTCCCAGGTGGCTCAGTGGAGAAGGTGATGGTACCCCACTCCAGTACTCTCGCCTGGAAAATCCCATGGATGGAGGAGCCTGGTGGGCTGCAGTCCATGGGGTAGTGAAGACACGACTGAGCGACTTCCCTTTCACTTTTCACTTTCATGCATTGGAGAAGGAAATGGCAACCCACTCCAGTGTTCTTGCCTGGAGAATCTCAGGGACGGGGGAGCCTGGTGGGCTGCCGTCTACGGGGTCACACAGAGTCAGATATGACTGAAGTGATTTAGCAGCAGCAGCAGCAGGTGGCTCAATGGTAAAGAATCATGCAAATGAAGGAGATGCAGGAGACATGGGTTTCATCCCTGGGCCAGGAAAATCCCCCAGAGAGGGAAATGGCAGCTCACTCCAGTATTCTTGCTTGAAAAATCCCATGGACTAAGGGGCCTGGCAGGGTACAGTTATTTCACAAGTAACCTAAACTCTAGAGAATTTGTGACTTCACTCACTTTCAAGTGGCACAGTGAAAACATAAACCTGAGTCTGTCTGAAATGAGAACAAAGCTTTACACTTAGGAAGATAATTTTTAAAACCCTTATATTTAATATGAAATCTAACGAAAGAGAAAAAACAGTTATAGAGAGGAGAAAATCAAGGGGTAAGAGATTAGAAAGCATGAGGAGTAACTATGGGTCATAAAATACCTTTGTTTGGTTTGAGCGAAGCAAGGAAGTCATAGAAAACATCAAGAAACTTTACAAAATGATACTTTTAAACTTAATTTTAGAGGCTTTTTGGAAACCAATGAAAAAATTTGAAGTACAGTATTGATAAAACAAGTAATTTTTTTGTGTGTGTGGAAATGTATTGTGTGTAGGACTTTCCTGGTGGCTCAGAGGTTAAAGCGTCTGCCCGCAATGCAGGAGACCTGGGTTCAATCCCTGGGTCGGGAAGATCCCCTGGAGAAGGAAATGGCAACCCACTCCAGTACTCTTGCCTGGAGAATCCCATGGACAGAGGAGCTTTGTGGGCTACAATCCATGGGGTCGCAAAGAGTCGGACACGACTGAGTGACTTCACTCACTCACTCACTCACTCACTCATTGTGTATAGGATAGATTAGTGAAAGCAGACACTAGAGGGAATAAATTGATAACAAATGCCATAGTGAGCAGAACAGTATTCTTTTCTGACATAAAATTACGGAATTTTGTTTTGGTTCTGGGGATAATTAGTAATAAGTGGCATGCCAACATCTCTGAGTTGATTTTGAAACATGATTTTACTCAAAGCACATTGAAATGATTTTCCAGGTTGATCCAAAGCTTGGGTTTAGATGGATCCATTATGTTAACTGGAGAAGGCAATGGCACCTCACTCCAGTATTTTTGCCTGGAAAATCCCATGGATGGAGGAGCCTGGTAGGCTGCAGTCCATGGGGTAGTGAAGAGTCAGACACAACTGAGCGACTTCCCTTTCATTTTTCACTTTTATGCATTGGAGAAGGAAATGGCAACCCACTCCAGTGTTCTTGCCTGGAGAATCCCAGGGACGAGGAAGCCTGGTGGGCTGCCGTCTATGGGGTCGCACAGAGTTGGACCTGACTGAAATGACAGCATTAGATTAACTGCTAGGTGAAATTATTCTAGTGTTTTCTTATCCAAGGCTTAAACTATTAAATAGTCCAGAATAACTACTCCTTATTTTACATAATATTTAAGGTACTGCTCAATTATTGCCTTCCCTAGTCCTCTTCTTTTTCATTCCTTTTGCATGTTAGAGAACTTTTTTTTTACTTTATTTCCTTTTTTATAAAACTTTTTTTTACCTATTCCTCTTTTTTTATTAGTAATAATTTTATAAGTCTTAACTCTGATGGAATTTGTCATCTTGCAAGAAAATCCAGTCATTTGAAAACATGTATATATCAATATTAGATAACATTCCTCAGTTTGGGGACCAGTCTCAGAGGTTACAATATCAACGCGTCCGTTTTGATCAACCAAAAATTTATTGAATGGTGTGTTGCTATTGTTCAGTCACCCAGTCGTGTCTGATGCTTTGTGACCCCAGGGACTGTAGCATGCCAGGCCTCTCTGTCCCTCATCATCTCCCAAAGTTTGCCGAGTTTATATCCATTGTATTGATGATGCCTTCCAGCTAGCTCATCCTCTGATGCCCTCTTCTCCTTCTGCCCTCAATCTTTCCCAGCATGAGGTACTTTTTCCAATGCATCAGCTGTTCACATCAGATGAGCAAAATACTGGAGTTTCAGCTTCAGCATTAGTCCTTCCAAGTGTTCAAGGTTGATTTTCGTTAAGACTGGTTTTATGTCCTTGCTGTCCCAGGGACTCTCAGGAGTCTTCTCCAGCACCATAGTTTGAAGGCATCAATTTAATGTCTATTTATTGTCAATTACGGTGGAGAACAAAGGTAAATAAGAAAACCCTAAGGCAAAGAGTTATTTAGAAAAGAGACAAACACATAAATTATTGTAATATGCCATAAATATTATGATAAGAAATGAAGAAAATGTTGAGAAAAATATAGGCATGAGAATGTCAAATTCTCCCAGGAGATGCCAGCAAAGACTTCACGAAAGATGATCTTATCTTAAATATGAGGGTAAATTCATGAAGCAGAAATGTAGGGTAGGACACACACAGGGGAAATAAGATTTACAAATAGGTAAAGATCTGGAACAAAAAATAGTTGTGGAGAATTTGGGAAATGGTGAAAAGTTTGGTGTGAATCAGGCATATAAGATTGTGAATCACCCATAAAAGATTATGATGTTTTAAATAGAAATTTTTAATTTAAAAGTGAATAGATTAATTTTAAGTCTATTTTGTTGGTCTTTTAAAATCTGGTTTCTAGTTTAACTTACAGTGGGCTTGCTTTATGGTCCAGCATATGGTCAGTTTTGGTAAATGTTCCATGCTTGCCTAAAAAGACCATGTATTCCGCCATTTTGGATTATGTTCATCTTTTTAAGTTCAATAGTATGTTTTGGATTTTTAGTATTTTTTTTTAATTGAGGTAAAAGCCACATAACACAGAATTGACCATTTTAAAGTGTACATTCAATTGCATTTAGTGATTCACAATGTTGTGCAATTATCCCCTCTTTCTAGTTTCAAAACTTTTTCTTACTCCAGAGGAACACCTTATATCCATTAAATAGTTACTCCCCATTACAAACTCCACCCCTTAATGGTAACCACAAACCTGCTTTCTGTTTCCATGAACTTGCTTATTCTGGATATTTCATATAAATGGAATCATATAAAATGTGATCTTTTATGTCTGGTTTCTTTTACTTGGCATAATGTTTTAAAGGTTCACCCAAATGAATATCAGTAGCAGCATTTTATTCCTTTGTATGATGAATAATATTCTATTGTCGTGTCCGACTCTTTGTGACCCCGTGAACTGCAGCCCACCAGGCTCCTCAGTCCATGGGATTCTCCAGGCAAGAATACTGGACTGGGTTGCCATTTCCTTCTCCAGGGGATCTTCCCGACCCAGGGATTGAACCCCGGTCTCCTGCATTGGAGGCAGACGCTTTAACCTCTGAGCCACCAGGGAAGCTCCTTAACTTAACTTAACTTAACTTAACTTAACTTAACTTTTAACTTAACTTAATGTTTTAAAGGTTCACCCAAGTGAATATCAGTAGCAGCATTTTATTCCTTTGTATGATGAATATATCCTATTTTATACATATATTGCAAATTTATCCCCTTGTCCACTGATGGTTATTTTGATCATTTTCATATTTTGGTTACTATAAATAATTTTGCCCAAAATGTATGTGTAAAGTGTTGAAGAAATATGTAATCTCAATTCGAAAAAAAATTTTAAAGGAACGAAACAAACTCTGGAGGTGAATAGTACTATAGTGGAATAATTCGCTAGCAGAGTTCAATGGCAGATTTGAGCAGGAAAAAGAAAGAATCAGCGAGTATAAAGATAAGACCATTGTATTGGTCCAGTATGAGGATCAGAAAGAAAAAAGAATAAATAAAAATGAACAGAGCCTGAGGGACCTATGAGATACTCTCTCATGTACTAACATATGCATAACAGGAGTTACAGAAGAAGAGATAGAAAGCAGCCAAAATAGTTGTTCAGAATTAATGGCCCCAACTTTTATAAAAAATTATACATCCAAGAAACTCAATGAACTTCAAACAGGATAAACTCAAGGAGACCTGTGCTGTAACACATTATAGTCAAGTGTGGAATGCTAAAGATAAAAGAAAATCAAGAAAGCATCAAGGAAAAAGTGGCAAATATTACACAAGGGATCCTCAATAAGACTGGCGGTGGTTTAGTCATTAAGTCGTGTCCAGCTCTTTGTGACCTCATGGACTGCAGCCTGCCAGGTTCCTCTGTCCATGGGATTTCCCAGGCAGGAATACTAGAGTGGATTGCCATCCTTTCTCCAGAAGATCTCCCAGACCCAGGGATTGAATCCACATCTTCTGCATTGTCAAGTGGGTTCTGTACCACTGAGACTCACGTGAAGCATCAATTAAATTAATAAGTAATTTTTCATCAGCAAACATGGAGGTCAGAAAGCAATGGGCTGACATATTTAAAATCCTGAAAGAAAAAAAAAAAAACTGTCAGCCAACAACTAACTCTATATCTACAGAACTATCCTTCAGGAATGAGGGAGAAATTAAGACATTTCTAGAATTAACAAAATCTGAAAATGTTTGTTACTAATAGACTTGCCTTACAAGAAGTGTGCAGGCAGTCCATTAGACTAAAAGGAAAGGACCCTAGAAAGTAGCCTGAAACCATATGAGAAAATGAAGGACATTGGGAAAACTAACTGTACAGGTAAATATGAAAGTTAGTATTACTGCATTTTGGTTTGTTACTTATTTTTAATAATATAAATGCATAAAATAATAATTATAATCCTATATTAGCAGGCACACTATGTATAAAGATATAATCTGTGACACTAGTAATATAAAGGGGGAAGAAATAGACTTTAAGTCTACTAAAAATGCTACAGTAATCAAAACATTCTGGTACTAGCATAACGAGAGACATATAGACCAATGGAATAAAATTGGAAGTCCAGAAATATGCCTTCATGTACACAGTTAATTACTTTCAACAAAGATGTCACGATCATTCAATGCAGAATGAAGAGCCTCTTCAACAAATGATACAGGAAAGATGGATATCTACATGAAATGAATGAAATTAGACCCATCTCTTATGCTATACACAAAAATTAATGCAAAATTGATAAAAGACTTAAATTTAAGGGCTAAAATGATGAAACTCTTAAAAGAAAACATAAAGGCAACTTTTATGACCTTGGCTTTATCAATGATTTTTAAAATATAACAGCAAAGCAACAAGAAGAAAAATAAAGTGATTTCATCAAAATAAAACTGTACATCAAAAGCTATTTCAAGTGTACTTAATGTTACTGGTTTGTACACTTAAAAAACAAAGTTGTAAATTTAACATTATGTATATTTTACCACAAAGAATAAAAATTAAGTTCTATATAATTTCACTTGGTAATTTTTTTCCTTTACCTATTGTTATTTCACTTTTTTGCTTAATTGCCAAATATCAAGGCTTTACTTTACAGTATTTTTATTACTAATTTTTAATTAAGTCCTTTTTTGATTAGAGTACAAACTATATGCTTTTAATTCTTAAGTATTGTATAAAATATTTTAAACACTACTTATAATGATATTTATTTATAAAATAAATAATATTTAGTATTTATTAAATAATATTAAATTATGTGATGGCTCAGCATATGATCTATCTAGATTAATGTTTCATGGACCCTTGGCAAAGATATCTTTCAAATGTTGGATATAGCACTATATAAACAATATGTAAATATCAACTGGGTGAATGATGGGATCAAATCTACATATTTAACTGCTTTTGGGGGTACTTACTTTTTTTGTAATTGTGTGAGTTAAAATCTCCAGTAATCATGAATTTGGTTACTGTTGTCTTCAATCTGTTGATGTCTGCTTTACATATTTTGAAGTTTCATTATTAGGCTAAATCTTTTAGCCTTGCTAATTTTTCAGATGAATTGACCCTATTTTGATTCTGACATGACCCTTTTACCTTTCCTAGTACTCCTGTTTTTGAAGATAATTTTATATTAATATAGTCATTGTTGTTCAGTTGCTAAGTCATGTCTGACTCTGCAACCTAATGGACTGTAGCCCGGTAGGCTTCTTTGTCCATGGGATTTCCCAGTAAGAATACTGAAGTGGCTTGCCATTTCCTTCTACAGGGGATCCTCCCAGACCAGGGATCAAATCTGCATCTCCTACGTTGGCAAAGAGATCCTTTATCACTAAACCACCAGGGAATCCCTAATGTAGGCCTGTGTGTGTGTGTGTGTATGTGTGTGTGTGTGTATGTATGTATGTGTTTTAGTTGCTCAGTCTTGTCCAACCCTTAGCACACCAGGCTTCTCTGTCCACAGGATTCTCCAGGCAAGAATCCTGGAATGGGCTGTCATCTGCTTCTCCAGAGGATCTTCCCAACCTCGGGATTGAATCCAGGTCTCCCACATTGCAGGCAGATTCTTAACCATATGAGCCACTGGGGAAGCAACATAGGCATACCAACTCACCAACTCTTAAAATTATTATTTTTTTTTATGTCACAAATACATCCATCCCTTTGTTTGAAAAATCAGTGTAAATAGCTAAAGTATGTTTCTTATAAACAATATGTAGTTAGGTCTGTGCTATTTTTTAGTCTAATCTGAAAATCTTTACCTTTTAATTGGGATATTCATATCTTGTATATTTAATGTGATTATTGAGATGATTGGATTTAAATGTATCCTATTATTTTCTATATGTCATATATATTCCTTTTTAATGTTTTCTTTGGTGTGATTATTTTTTAATATTTCATTCTATCTCATTTCTTGGATTTATTATTGAATTTAATTTGGTATTATTTTGTTAAACATTTTTGCATCTAGACTCATAAGAAACATGGTAAACCACTTTTGTCCCAATATATTTGTCCACCTTTGGTATCAAGATAATACTTGCCCCTTAAAATGTTTTGGCATATGTTTCCACCTCTGTTGTTTGAAAAAGTTTATATATGGCTGTTACAATTTCTTCCTTAAATGTTTGATGGGAATTTACCAGTTAAATCATCTTGGTCTAGGTTCTTCCTAAGAATGTGTTTATTCACTATTTTTTTTTACTTTATATACATCTATTAAAATGTTCTATTTTTTCTGTGCCAATGCCTTTCTAGAAATGGATTTTATCTATATTGCTAAATTTGTTGTTAGAGTTGTTCATAATATTACCTTAAGTTTTTTAAAATTTCAGTCGGATCTGTTATGAAATTCTACCTTTCACACCTCATATGGGTAATGTTTTTTTTTTTTAATCTTGATAAATGTAGTTAAAGATTTGCAAATTTTATTGATTACTGCAAAGATACAGCTTTCGAGTCCATTGTTTTCTTTATTGTTTTTGTATTTCCCATTTTGTTAGTTACTGTTATAATTGTTTTATATCTTTTCTTCTGTTGTCTTACTGTGTTTTTTTTCTTTTTTTTGGTCTTAAGTTGAAAGTTCAGATACTTGACTTAATACCTTCTCCTTTTGTAGTAAAATATTTAAAGCCATAAATTTTTCTCCAAACATTGATTTAGCTTTGTTCCATAAATTTTGATTTGTTGTGTTTTCACTTTCAACCAATTCAAGATATTTTTAATTTCCCTTGTTATTTCTTGTTGGAACCATGGATGATTCAGAGCTGATTTATTCAACATTTGTTCTGTATAATTTTTGAATGCATACAAGCTTTCAAAGCACTTGGTGCTGGAGAAGACTCTTGAGAATCCCTTGGACAGCAAAGAGATCAAACCAGTCAATCCTAAGGATATCAACCCAGAATATTCATTGGAAGGACTGATGCTGAAGCTGAAGCTCCAACACTTTGGCCACCTGATATGAAGAGCTGACTCCTTGGAAAAGACCCTGATGCTGGGAAAGATTGAAGGCAGGAGGAGAAGGGGACAACAGAGGATGAGATGGTTGAATGCCATCACTGACTCAATGGACATGAGTTTGAGCAAACTCTGGGAGATAGTGAAGGAAGGGAAGCCTGGCGAGCTGCAATTCATGGGTCTCAAGGAGTCAGACACGACTTAGTGACTGAACAATAATAACAATGTGTAGACATACTTATTCGACTGGGTTCTCTGATGCAAGTATTAGATATTTTATTTTGGAGATGAAAGCAAAGGCAGCCAGGGTGAGAAAAAAGAAAAATAAGGCTTTATGAAAATGAGAAATGATAGTTACTACTTTATGAGGAGGCACAAGGAGACACAGTGAATTTTATGGAAAGAAATATTTGCTACAAAAGGAAATGTTTCCAGATGAGCCATAAACACTAAAATGCCTCAGAGTAGAACATGGGGAAGGAATTTACTTCCTTGGCTTCCTTGCATTTCCTTTTCTCATTGACAAAGCTTTCCTGATAAAGCATTAGCTTCCCCCACCTCCAGATTGCACAATTCTACCCTTCCAAAGATATGGTAACCCACTCCAGTATTTTCGCCTGGGGAATCCCCTGGACAGAGGAGCCTGGAGGACTACAGTCCATAATGTCTCAGAGAGTGGAACACGACTGTAGTAACTTAGCGCACATGCATATACACCCATGGAAAGACTGTTTATGTTGCCAGATTCCAAATTCTGTTACATGTTTGGCAGTGAAAGAAATACTAGAACCTCTGGACATTCATTGACTAACCCAGCTGTGTAGCAGAGGCTAGGAGGGAAGAGTTCTATATTTATAGTGCAACACACTGGATATTGCTTCTTTGGTGGCTCAGACTGTAAAGAATCTGCCTGCAGTATGGGAGGTCCAGGTTCGATCCCTGGGTCAGGAAGATCTCTTGGAGAAGGGTATGGCAACCCCGTCCAGTATTCTTGCCTGGAGAATTCCATGGACATAGGAGCCTGCTGGGCTACACAGTCCATGGGGCCACAGAGTCGGACACGATTGAGCGACTAACACTTTCACTTTCAACTGGATGTCGCTGGGCAGCAGAGCTTTTTGTGCTTGAGTGTGAGGCCACAGTGTATGGTTGGTGTCGGCCACAGAAAGGGTGGTTGAGGACACATGAGGTGCGCAGCATTGCGAGTAGTATATATACCTACTGACATATATTTTTAAACTTAGAAAATCACTGGAAAAAATGCACATGAGAACTTAACCTTTCTGGAAAGAACATGGCATGAGCAGACAAGGGGACTAATACTGTTTTGCATGATTTTTAGTAGTGATACTATGCATTTTTAAAATCTTTTTTGTGTGTATTAACAAATATTTTAGAAAAAGATTGTCAGATTGGATACATACGGACATACAGAATTACACAGACATACGGAATTCTTTGTAACCAATAAATGCAAGTTAAGAAAGACTACTTACTTATATAAAACAGCATCTTTCCCATGACACATCAAGTAAAACATATTAAAATGTTAAGTAATACATAATGAAAATAATTGAGAATCCTTAGATATTTAAGAATTCTAAATAAAAATTGCTTAAACATCTTCTATTAGTGTTTGAACATGTAAATGAAGTAAATGAAGACTATGACAAAGAAGAAAATAATAGAAGAGACACAAGAAAAATACACAGTTTATATGAGACCGAACAGATAGCCGTCATAAAGTAAATAGATTTCGGAGAAATACTTGTATGTGAACATGAGTCAGGGAAAAACACTAGTTCAAGACACTGACAAATATGGTTTTGAATCCTGCCATGACCATCCTGAAATTAATTCTAAGTTCCGTTTTCATTACCAGTTAATAAAAACAATAACATTTTGTTTTTACAGGGTCCTCATTATTGTGAAAAACAAGGTTATATTTAGAATACTTTGAATGAATGAAAGGAATAAGGATATGACAATAAAGGAGAAAGTTAAACAACTTTGTCTGATAGTAGGAAATAAGGAGATTTGCTAACACTACCCTTGTCTTTTCCTATTTTAATTTTTTTATTGTCTCAGTAATTGGTTAGTTACTAGCACACTCTAGAAACTCGAAGAAGAATCCCAGGATTCAAAGCTAAGCCTCAATATTTACAAAGGTAATGAGTCTGTCAGCCATGGGAAGTCAAGTGTTCTTACTGTTTGGTATTGCTAACCTCAAGCCTAACCTAAAGGGACACCTTTCTTGGGGGATAGCAGTTCATTTGTCTTCATGCTAACTCTATCAAGGAATTTTCCTGTGCAGAAAACAGCTAGTTTCACTAAGCTCTGCGTGTGCGGTGTTTTTTATGTAGTGCACTGACAGCCAGTAACTGAACCTAATCCGTCAAACTCATTTCACCCAAGACCTCAAGTGTAAGTCCAATTCTGATCCTTAAGGTAATGGCATTACTGAACTACTTAATTCTTGACCTTTTGTTTTTGAACATAGTACTCTGGGCTTTAGGGTTGGGGGAAATGTGTAGTTTTTTTTTTAGTGCTAAGGAATATGGTCATTATCTTTGGGTGTTGCATTTAAAAATATTATGTTTGCCCTAGAATTTTCTTATAGCAGCTGCAACATTGATCAAGCAGCCTTTGAAAGAGTTGTTCCTCTGCCCTAATAGGCTTACAGTGCAGTGAATTACACGGTTTTATTCATTTTTCACTTAATAGTTGAATCTTTTAGTAATACTGTATTCCTATATACTGATCCATGAGGTTGGGCTTCCCTGATGGCTCAGCGGTAAAGAATTTGTCTGCAATGTAGGAGTTGCGGGCTGGATCCCTGAGTCAAGAAGATTCCCTGGAGGGGAGGGCATGGCAACCCACTCCAGTGTTCTTGTCTGGAGAATCCCATGGACAGAGGAGCTTGCCAGGCTACAGTCCACGGGGGTCACAGAGAGTCAGATGCAACTGAAGAGACTGAGAATGCATGCATGCATGCATACATGAGATTTTAAAAATCGTTGTGTCTTGATTTTTGTTTAAATTTCAGGAACTGACCAGAAGAATTCAGATGTATAGCCTTGACCTGTTAAAAAAAAATAAAAGAAAAAACTCTTCTAATCGTCCTGTGTATACTTTTTTGTGCGTAATGTGTGTTAATTCATGCTCAGTATTATTTCCTGCCCATTATTACATTTCTAATTATTGAGAAAACACTAAAACAGGCATTTGGGAACCATTTCTACAGCACAAAGTGGTTGCCCTTTGCTTTCTCACATGTTTGCTGAATGATTTGGTGTTTTCTGAAGAGCAGAAACCATTTAAAAATACAGAGGAGATTTAGAAACACTTTTAGATAGGCACCAAGGAACAACAAAAGGAATACAAATGTTTATAACCTAAAAATTGCATCTATTAGTACGTTAGTTGAAATTATTCCATTGTCAATTATTCTGTTGTCAGAATTTTAAGACTTGTACCATATAACTGACTGCAATTAAATGTGGGGGAGTTGAGAACAACTTAGAAAGGAAACTTAAAGACTTTTGGTAAAGGTGTTCTTTTTTTTTTTTTAATGATGTTATATTACACTAAAACCTTTACTTATATTCAGTCAGTTCAGTTCAGTCGCTCAGTCATGACTGGCTCTTTGCGACCCCATGAATCACAGCACGCCAGGCCTCCCTGTCCATCCCCAACTCCCGGAGTTCACTCAGACTCATGTCCATTGAGTCAGTGATGCCATCCAGCCATCTCATCCTCTGTCGTCCCCTTCTCCTCCTGCCCCCAATCCCTCCCAGCATCAGAGTCTTTTCCAATGAGTCAATTCTTCGCATGAGGTGGCCAAAGTACTGGAGTTTCAGCTTTAGCATCATTCCTTCCAAAGAAATCCCAGGGCTGATCTCCTTTAGGATGAACAGGTTGGACTTCCTTGCAGTCCAAGTGACTCTCAAGAGTCTTCTCCAACACCACAGTTCAAAAGCATCAATTCTTCAGCACTCAGCCTTCTTCACAGTCCAACTCTCACATCCATACATGACCACAGGAAAAACCATAGCCTTGACTAGATGGAACTTGGTTGGCAAAGTAATGTCTCTGCTTTGGAATATGCTATCTACGTTGGTCATAACTTTTCTTCCAAGGAGTAAGCGTCTTTTAATTTCATAGCTGCAGTCACAATCTGCAGTGATTTTGGAGCCCCCCAAAATAAAGTCTGACACTGTTTCCACTGTTTTGCCATCTATTTCCCATGAAGTGATGGGACCAGATCCCAAACCACGCGACGGACCAACTTTGATTTCAAAAATTGTCTCTAGTGCTGCTTCAAAGAAAGTGAAAATAGCAAACATTCTCAGATTCAAACAATTTTTAGAATTTTCTTTAAAAAAGACAAAATAGAGAACAGTGTGGAGATTCCTTAAAAAATTGCAAATAGAACTGCCTTATGACCCAGCAATCCCACTGCTGGGCATACACACCGAGGAAACCAGAATTGTAAGAGACACATGTACCCCAGTGTTCATCGCAGCACTGTTTATAATAGCCAGGACATGGAAACAACCTAGATGTCCATCAGCAGTTGAATGGATAAGAAAGCTGTGGTACATATACACAATGGAGTATTATTCAGTCATTAAAAAGAATACATTTGAATCCATTCTAATGAGGTGGATGAAACTGGAGCCGATTATACAGAGTGAAGTAAGTCAGAAAGAAAAAAACCAATACAGTATACTAACACATATATATGGAATTTAGAAAGATGGTAATGATGACCGTGTATGCGAGACAGCAAAAGGGACACAGATGTGTAGAGCAGACTTTTGGACTCTGAGGGAGAGGGAGAGGGTGGGATGATTTGGGAGAATGGCATTGAAACATGTATACTATCATGTAAGAAATGAATCGCCAGTCTATGTTTGATGCAGGATACAGGATGCTTGGGGATGGTGCACGGGGATGATCCAGAGAGATGATATGGGGTGGGAAGTGGGAGGGGGGTTCATGTTTGGGAACTCATGTACACCCGTGGTGGATTCATGTCAATGTATGGCAAAACCAATACAGTATTGTAAAGTAAAAATAAAAATTAAAAAAAAAAGAAAGAAAATATAAGAAATGAATATAAAAAGATACATCAGGAAAAGCATTAATTAAAATGGTTTAATAAAATATGTTTTAAATCAAAAAAAAAAAAGATCTATTTAGACGTAAAAAAAAAAGACAAAATTGTAACTAGCACAAGTCATGTTATAAAATGCTGTCTACTTAAATTTCTTGGATCCTTAAGGGAAACAAGATATTTCCTTAAAGTTCATTGAGGAAGAGATATCTTAATATTAATGATACCTTAATCTCTGAAAAATCCTGAATTTTATATGAGTGTCAAAACTTTAGCATAATGCTTATAAGAACAGAAGTAACTCTTCTCACAATATTTGACCATGGTCATGCTTTCTAAAAAAAATGTATTATAATTATTAGATCTGTCATCAAATTTCAGTTAGAATTTACTTTAATATCTTTGATATAAGTTGAAAATAAGTATCCACAGAAAGCCACATTTGAATTATGAATATAAAGTTCTTTCCAAACACATTAGCATTTCCAAACATAAGTGTCTCGTTTAAAGTAGGCTTAAAGATAATAAAAGTACGTAAGTTTTCTCTAGTATGTGAGTCAAATTGGAAAATATTAATTTACTATGTAGACATCCAGTATTTGTTCACAGTGATGCTTCCTAAGGCCCACTTGACTTTGCATTCTAGGATGTCTGGCCCTAGGTGAGTGACCCCACCATTGTGGATATCTGGGTCATGAAGATATTTTTTTGTATAGTTCTTCTGTGTATCCTTGCCACCTCTTCTTAATATCTTCTGCTTCTGTTAGGTCCATACCATTTATGGCCTTTATTGTGCCCATCTTTACATGAAATGACCTCCCTGGTGGCTCAGACAGTAAAGTGTCTGCCTACAATGCAAGAGACCCAGGTTCAATCCCTGGGTCAGGAAGATCTCCTGGAGAAGGAAATGACAACCCACTCCAGTATTCTTGCCTGGAAAATCCCATGGATGGAGAAGCCTGGTGGGCTACAGTCCAAGGGGTCGCAAAGAGTCGGACATGACTGAGTGACTTCACTTCACTTTACATGAAATGTTCCCTTGGTATCTCTAATTTTCTTGAAGAGATCTCTAGTCTTTTCCATTCTATTGTTTTCCTCTTTTTCTCTGCACTGATCACTGAGGAAGTCATTCTGATTTCTCGTTGCTATTCTTTGGAACTCTGCATTGAAATGGGCATATCTTTCCTTTTATCCTTTGCCTTTCACTTTTCTTCCTTTCTTAGCTATTTGTAAGGCCTCTTCAGACAACCATTTTGCCTTTTGGCATAGGCAAAAGATAGTGGAGGTGATGGAATTCCAGTTGAGCTATTTCAAATCCTAAAAGATGATGCTGTGAAAGTGCTGCACTCAGTATGCCAGCAAATTTGGAAAACTAGGCAGTGGCCATGGGACTGAATAAGGTCAGCTTTCATTCCAGTCCCAAAGAAGGGCAATGCCAAAGAATGCTCAAACTACCACACAATTGTACTTATCTAACACGCTAGCAAATTCATGGTCAAAATTCTCCAAGCCAGGCTTCAACAGTACATGAACCATGGACCTCCAGATGTTCAAGCTGGAGTTAGAAAAGGCAGAGGAACCAGAGATCAAATTGCCAACATCCGTTGGATCACAGAAAAAGCAAGAGAATTTGAGAAAAACATCTTTTTCTGCTTTATCGATTACACCAAAGCCTTTGACTGTGTGGATCACAACAAACAATGGAAAATTCTTAAGAGATGGAATATCAGATCACTTGACTTGCCTCCTGAGAAATCTGTATGCAGGTCAAGAAGTGACAGAACCAGACATGGAACAACATACTGGTTCCAAATTGGGAAAGGAGTACATCAAGGCCGTATATTATCTCCCTGCTTAATTTATATGCAGAGTACACCATGTGAAATGCCAGGCTGGATGAAGCACAAGCTGTAATCAAGAGTGCTGGGAGAAATATCAATAACCTCAGATGTGCAGATGACACCACCCTTATGGCAGAAGGCGAAGAGGAACTAAAGAATCTCTTGAAAGTGAAAGAGGAGAGTGAAAAAGCTGGCTTAAAACTCAACATTCAAGAAAGGAAGATCATGGCATCTGGTACTATCACTTCATGGAAAATAGAAGGGGAAACAATGGAAACAATGACATACTTTATTTTCTTGGGCTCTAAAATCACTACAGATAGTGACTGAAGCCATGAGATTAAAAGATGCTGGTTCCTTGGAGGAAGAGTTATGACCAACCTAGACAGCATATTAAAAAGCAGAGACATTACTTTGCTGACAAAGGTCCATCTAGCAAAAGCTAAGTTTTTCCTGTAGTGATGTATGGATGTGACATTTGGACTATAAAGAAAGCTGAGCACCAAAGATTTGATGCTTTTGATCTGTGGTGTTGAAGAAGACTCTTGAGAGTCCCCTGGATTGAAAGATCAAACCAGTCAATCCTAAAGGAAATCAGTCCTGAATATTCATTAGAAGGACACTCCAATACTTTAGCCACCTGATGTGAAGAATTGCCTCATTGGAAAAGTGTCTGAATGCTGGGAAACATTGAAGGCAAGAGGAGAAGGGGAGGACAGAGGATGAGATAGTTAGATGGCATCACCAAGTCAATGGAAATGAGTTTCAGTAAACTCTGGGAGTTGGTGATGGACATGGTAACCTGGTGGGCTGCAGTCCATGGTTTTGCAAAGAGTTGAACACAACTGAATGAATGAACTGAGAAATCCAGTATTTGGTGAAATACATTAGAGTAGAGCATTAAAAGTTTTGAACACAATCACTTACTTTCTGGGGCGCAAAAGATTGTAACATGTGCAATTCAGCCTTATAAGAAAGATGGAAAATGTTCTTACTGTGTTAAATCACTGGGAAAATGTCCCCCAAATCATAAGCTCTGTACAACTTTGTTTCTTAGATAATGTTCAAATGCCATCTCCACAATTATTATGTTCACCACTGTCCCTGGAAAACTTCACGCTATCATGTTGATCACTGAATTACAAGAGAATAGCTGGACCTGCCTCCCTAAATAAATAAACTCAGACTTTGGTGTCTTGGTACCCTCTCAAGGGATTTAAAAATCAAGTAATTTTGTCAATTAGTTGGTTATTCTTCTTTATAATGGTAAAATATCAGTTTAATTGATCTTTTATAAATAAGTAGACTTTTTTTTTGACTGCAAAAACCACTGTTTTGGCATCATGTTCAAACAATCTCAGATTTCATTACCTGAATATAAATCTGTACCTTTAAACTCCTCCTCAGTATATTAGCTTTCTAACTGGTATTCTCTAATTTTTTTTTTCCCCACTGTGGTTTGGACTGGCAAAGTACAGTATCAACTTACATTCAAATTTCAGCATTATTTACAAATTGACTAAATGATCATCTAACATATGTGAAGGCAATAGGGAAAGACCTCATTGGCCCAATAGGCCTTATTTACTACTAGGTTTGATCCTTATGTTTCTCATCCATAAATTAAATTTACCACATACATTGGTATTTCATTTTTTTAATATATGCAGCTGTTCAGTTTTCCTAAAACCCCTTATTGAAGAAACTATCTTTTCTCCATTATATATTCTTGCTTCCTTTGTCATAGATTAATTGAGCATAGATATTTGGTTTTGCATATCTTTTCCATGGGGATGGTCTTGATCCCTGTCTCCTGTACAATGTCTCATACCTCCGTCCATAGTTCATCAGGCACTCTATCAGATCTAGTCACTTAAATCTATTTCTCATTTCCACTGTATAATCATAAGGGATTTGATTTAGGTCATACCTGAATGGTCTAGTGGTTCTCCCTACTTTCTTCAATTTAAGTCTGAATTTGGCCATAAGGAGTTCATGATCTGAGCCACAGTCAGCTCCTGGTCTTGTTTTTTGCTGACTGGGTAGAGCTTCTCCATCTTTGGCTGCAAAGAATATAATCAGTCTGATTTCGGTGTTGACCATCTTGTGATGTCCACGTGTAGAGTCTTTTCCGGTGTTGTTGGAAGAGGGTGTTTGCTATGACCAGTGCATTCTCTTGGCAAAATCTATTAGCCTTTGCCCTGCTTCATTCCATATTCCAAGGCCAAATTTGCCTGTTACTTCAGGTGTTTCTTGACTTCCTACTTTTGTATTCCAGTCCCCTATAATGAAAAGGACATCTTTTTTGGGCATTAGTTCTAAAAGGTCTTGTACGTCTTCATAGAACCTTTCAACTTCAGCTTCTTCAGCATCAGTTTTCATTCCAATCCCAAAGAAAGGCAATGCCAAAGAATGCTAAAACTACCACACAATTGCACTCATCTCACATGCTAGTAAAGTAATGCTCAAAATTCTCCAAGCCAGGCTTCAGCAATTCGTGAACTGTGAACTTCCAGATGTTTAAGCTGGTTTTAGAAAAAGCAGAGGAACCAGAGATCAAATTGCCAACATCTGCTGGATCATCAAAAAAGCAAGAGCGTTCCAGAAAAACATCTATTTCTGCTTTATTGACTATGCCAAAGCCTTTGACTGTGTGGATCACAATAAACTGTGGAAAATTCTGAGAGAGATGGGAATACCAGACCACCTGACCTGCCTCTTGAGAAATCTGTATGCAGGTCAGGAAGCAACAGTTAGAGCTGGACATGGAACAACAGACTGGTTCCAAATAGGAAAAGGAGTACATCAAGGCTGTATATTGTCACCCTGCTTATTTAATTTCTATGCAGAGTACATCATGAGAAACGCTGGGCTGGAAGAAGCACAAGCTGGAATCAAGATTGCTGGGAGAAATATCAACAACCTCAGATAAGCAGATGACACCACCCTTATGGCAGAAAGGGAAGAGGAACTAAAAAGCCTCTTGATGAAAGTGAAAGAGGAGACTGAAAAAGTTGGCTTAAAGCTCAACATTCAGAAAATGAAGATCATGGCATCTGACCCCATCACTTCATGGGAAATAGATGGGGAAACAGTGTCAGACTTTATTTTTTGGGTATCCAAATCACTGCAGATGGTGATTGCAGCCATGTAATTAAAAGACACTTACTCCTTGGAAGGAAAGTTATGACCAACCTAGATAGTATTCAAAAGCAGAGACATTACTTTGCCAACAAAGGTCCATCTAGTCAAGGCCATAGTTTTCCAGTGGTCATGTATGTCTATGAGAGTTGGACTGTGAAGAAAGCTGAGTGCCGAAGAATTGATGCTTTTGATCTGTGGTGTTGGAGAAGACTCTTGAGAGTCCCTTGGACTGCAAAGAGATCCAACCAGTCCATTTTAAAGGAGATCGGTCATGGGTGTTCTTTGGAAGGCCTGATGCTAAAGCTGAAACTCCAGTACTTTGGCCACCTCATGCGAAGAGTTGACTCACTGGAAAAGACTCTGATGCTTGGAGGGATTGGGGACAGGAGGAGAAGGAGACGATAGGCGATGAGATGGCTTGATGTCATCACTGACTCGATGGATGTGAGTTTGAATGAACTCTGGGAGTTGGTGATGGACAGGGAGGCCTGGCGTGCTGCAATTCATGGGGTCACAAAGAGTCGGACACAACTGAGTGATGGATCTGAACTGTGTGGTTTTGTTTCAGAACTTCCTACCCTGTTCCATTGATCTATACATTTTGTTTTTGTTTTTGTTACCACATCGTTTTGATTATTGTAGCTTTGTAATATCGTCTGAAGTGAGGGAACCTGATTCTTCCAATTCTGTTTTCCTTTCTTAAGATTGCTTTGGCTATCTGGAGTCTTCAGCATTTCCATAAAAATTCTACAGTTTTTTGTTCATTTTCTGTGAAAAATGCTGTTGGTAATTCGACAGGGATTGTATTGAATCTGTGAATCTGTAGATTGCCTTGGGGAGTGCAATCATTTTGACAATATTGATTCTTGCAATCCAAGAGCATGGTATATTTTTCCATTTGTTTGCATCACATCTTTGATTTCTTTCTTCAGCATCTTATAGTTTTTGGAGTAAGGTCTTCTGTCTCCATAGGTAGGTTTATTCATATGTATTTTATTCTTTTTGATGCAATGGTAAACAGAATGGCTTCCTTAATTTCTCTCTCATTGTTAGTGTATAGAAATAAAATAGATTTCAGTGTATTAATTTTGTATCCTGCAACTTTACTGAAGTTACTGATGAACTCTAGTTGTTTTGTGATAGCATCATTAGGATTTTATATGTATGGTATCATGTCATCTGCAAACACTGACAATTTTACTTCTTGTTTTTGAATTTGGATTCCTTTTATTTCTTTTTGTTGTCTGACTATTGTGGCTAGAACTTAATTGGTATAGCCACTATGGAGAGCAGTATGGAGTTTCCTTAAAAAAATTAAAAATAGAGCCTACCTTACGACCTGACAATTCCACTCCTGGGCATTGAAAAGATACATGCACTCAATGTTCACTTTAGCACTACTTACAATAACCAAGACATGGAAGTAATCTAAATGTCCGTCAGCAGATGAATGGATAAAGATGTGGTATCAGTTCAGTTCAGTTCAGTTAATTTCAGTCACTCAGTCCTGTCTGACTCTTTGTGACCCCATGAAATGCAGCATGCCAGGCCTCCCTATTCATCACCAACTCCCGGAGTTTACTCAAACTCACGTCCATCGAATCAATGATGCCATTCAGCCATCTCATCCTCTGTTGTCCCCTTCTCCTCCTGCCCACAATCCTTCCCAGCATCAAGGTCTTTCCCAATGAGTCAACTGTTCACATGAGGTGGCCAAAGTACTGGAGTTTCAGCTTTAGCATCATTCCTTCCAAAGAACACCCATGACCAATCTCCTTTAGAATGGACTGGTTGGACCTCCTTGCAGTCCAAGGGACTCTCAAGAGTCTTCTCCAACACCACTGTGGTATACCTCCAAAGAAACATTACTCAGCCATTAAAAAGCATGAAATAATGCCATCTGCAGCAATAAGGATAGACCTAAAGATTATCATACTAAATAAAATAAGCCACACAGAGACAAACATTATATATTGCTTATATATATAATCTAAAAAGAGACAAACAGATACAAAATAAATAGACCCATAGACACAGAAAACAAACTTATAATCACCAATGGGGAAAGAAGGGGAGGGATAAATTAGAGAAGTTTGTGATTAACATGGACACACTGCTACGTATAAAATAGATAAAACAACAAGGATCTATTGTATAGCACTGGGAACTATACATGGTAATTTGTAATAACTTATAAGGGAAAAGGATCTAAAAAATAACACACATATGTATATATGTATAACTGAATCACTTTGCTGTACTCCTTAATCTAACACATTATAAATCAATTATACTTAAATTAAAAAAATAAAATTTATAAAAGGCATGAAGTAATAATTCGTGTGTTGATGAAGAATGCAGCAAACTGCGAGAATTAATGTGAATTGTATCTGAGGGATTGAATTTTATTATTTATTTTTTTAATTTTAATTTTTACTTTATTTTGCTTTACAATAGTTTTGGTTTTGCCATACATTAACATGAATCCACCACGGGTGTACATGAGTTCCCAATCCTGAACCCCCCTCCCACCTCCCACCCTATATCATCTCTCTGGATCTTCCCCGTGCACCAGCCCCAAGCATCCTGTATCCTGTATCGAACATAGACTGGCGATTCATTTCTTACATGATAGTATACATGTTTTAATGCCTTTCTCCCAAATCATCCCACCCTCTCCCTCTCCCACAGAGTCCAAAAGTCTGTTCTATTCATCTGCGTCTCTTTTGCTATCTCGCATACAGGGTTATCATTACCATCTTTCTAAATTTCATATATGTGTGTTAGTATATTGTATTGGTGTTTTTCTTTCTGGTTTACTTCACTCTGTATAATTGGCTCCAGTTTCATCCACCTCATTAGAACTGATTCAAATGCATTCTTTTTAATGGCTGAGTAATAGTCATTAATTTCTAAGAATAAAGTAGTAGAAAAAGGAAGTAAAGGAGATGGGTGAAGTAGACTTTATATTCTATTCTAAATACAGGCCTTTATTCCATAGGTGGTAGGGTAATATTAAAGCAGTATAATGACAAGGTTAGGTCTGTAGTTCAGATCAGTCATTTTAGCAAAGATGCAGAGGAACAGACTTCCAGAAGACAAATATGGAGTGTGGCAAATACTGGTTAGAAGGCTATGGCAACATAAAATGTAAGGAAAGAAGATGACAGATTTGAGGTGGAAAAAGCCAGCTTTACTTTCTTTCCACCATTAAACTTTAAGTGTAAATTGATTTGTTAGATTAGAGAAGCAACAGAAGGGAAAGTGTGTGCATATGATGGAGTAGTAGCGAAGATTAAATGAGTATGTGAACAGTGCTATAAATTGTTTGCTGTTATTATCACAGGGCAGGGGAAAGTAAAAATTTGAATGAATTAACTGACCTCAACTGACAAGCATCAGTGGAGAGCTACCCTCATGGTCTGGACCCAGGACACAGATCTGCTAGAAGGACCTGTACTGAAAAGGGAAGGAATGCAAGAGAAGGACTCCCAATAGGTGTGGACAAATGAAAACTGCTTTGTAAAATAAAGTTAGTGCATGAAGGTAACACAGCTGAAGTAGAGTATGCTCCAAGTCACTTCTTGTAAAAATGAAGAAAAAAGGAGATATTTGAATTCACCACAACACTGCCTGTCCCCTGAATTGCAGCAGGATACCTTCAGAACCCCTGAAAAATAAGTGCCATTGCATTCTATCTTCTCCTGCCATGCTCTGAAAGTTACACAAGGAAGATGCAAAAGCATTTGCATAGAAATCCATAGAAGTGCCACATGTACATTCCATCAGCATTTTGCTTTGCTCAAGGATTTTTGCGGACCTAAAAAAAACTCTGATCTGTTTGGAAAGAGGATTTGCATTTGCAAATAGGTTTACAGGCAGATCCAACAAGCAGCATTTTGCCATTTGCAAATCCACTTAAACATCTGGGTCCCTTTTTAGCCCCTAAAGTTTTGTATAATGGACAGCTCTAGAATCATAGTTTGGACTTCATTTTTAAAATCAAGAAAAATGTTAAGTAATTTGTATAATTTTTGTTTTGAAAGCACAAGCTATCCTGTTAATGAAACAAAAGAATAAACAGAAACCAGACTTTGTCTGTTAAAGGAGTATTGAATAAATGAAATCAAAGAAGAAATGATAATCAACTCACCTGAACTTTATTAATTGGGAAAATAATAAGTGACATTTCAGTGAAATAACCTTGTAATGATAGTTTTAATTTAGACTTAAATTCTACCTGTTGTCCTAATGGTAAAAAACAAACAGACAACTATTGACTACTTATTTATTGAGAACCTAAAGCTATATCTCCTACGTAACTTTTTTATATTAAAAATAAACCAGTGAATTTCTTTTCTAGTTTAAAAAAGAGTATTATAATATAGTCAATATAAGATTTATTCAGACTAAATTTATACTTTACCAGTAGACTGTAAGAATTCCATTAATGCTTCATTGATATTGTCAATGGAGAAAAAGCAAAATGGATGCATTGCTTCTGCTCCAGTGGGTCTGTAATGAAGCAGCATTATAGCAGCTGCTGTCTTTTTAAACAGCTTTGTTTTTTTCTAAGGCATCACTTGGTATAATGCAAGAATCTCCAGAAAAATATCTTTTGATCTAGTGGCCCTTCCCTTATATTATTTGTAATTTTTTTCAAGATATGTGGCCATCTGTTTGCCACTGTGGTGCTAGAAGATAATTTGAAATGTACAATAAAAATTTAAAATAGGGAGTGTGAGATTGATATGATCCAAAACATCCGTGCTAGTGATCTCAACATATTAGGAATATTGTCTATTAGAACGTGTCTACCTTTAGTGATATGATGGAGAACTTTCTAAAGTGGTGGAAATCTCAACCATTGTTCTTCCTTTTCTTAAGAAAAAAGTGTGTAAAACATTCTATACAGCACAATTGACATTTTATCAAACTATCAAACTATGGTGATGAACTGGAAACATGTCCAGTTAACTCGTTTCAGCAATTGGCATGACACTGTCACTACCAACTATATCACACAGTAATCCACTTTGCTAAGGTAGCGTAAATGAACAGCTAAGTTTTTTGAGGTTAGTTCATTCTGTCTGTATGTCTGTGTGTGTGATTTAACTTCTATACATCCATTCCAAAAGATAGAAAATATTTCAAGGCTAAGATTTTTAAATCCAGGAACTTACATTTCTGAAATTATGATGCTGTGGACATTTACATTAATAACAAAAATGTAACGCTGTGAAAGAAAAGTGTAATTAATGCACTAAATTAGCTGCAAAAAAAAAAAAAAAAAGGAATAAATGCACTGCCTGAACAACCATCACACTTAAGCTTCCTTTCTAAAATGTAACCTCTAAAAGGTGAGGTTTTAGTTTTCCCATGGCCTGAAAATATCCGATGCACACTAGATATTCAAAATATACTCATGATTTTCAACCAGAATTCTAAATTCCCAAATTTTAGTATTACTCTCAGATGATCAACATTGGATGTCCAATAATGATTCTTTTACCCACAAAAGCCCCTGCTTCTGTCCCACGTGAGCTCTGCTACTAAAGACAGATTATTTCAGTGAATGGTACCACCATTTATCTACTGCCAACATCAGCCACATAGATGCCATCCTGGATTCCTTCTTCATACTACACATCAAATCAGTCACCTTGACCTATTCGTTTATCATCTGACACAGCTGTCAATTCCATTCACTATCCCTCACCATCCTGTCGCCCTTTAAGTTGAGGTTCTCAGTACTTATCCTTTTGATTATTGATTATTTCATTTGACTATACATCAAACGTTTACCTTTCTTGCTCTTGCTTACTTATTTCTAATTCATTCTTTACACTCTTGCCAATGACCTTTCAAAAATGTCAAACTAAGTACGTCACTCATCTACTTTAAAAGGTATCAATGGTTTTCTATTATGTTAAAGATAAAATTGGAACCCTAGTTTATGCTATGTCCTTCATGATTTGCTTTCTTGTCCCTCACAGAATTACCTTTTTCTTTATCCTTATTGATTCCATACCAAACTACTTGCAGCTCCTCAAATGTAACACACTTTCTCTTGCCTGTTTTATTCACATGTACTATTCCTTATGCATGGAATATTCTCTGTCTTCCACAATCAACTTCAACATTTGACTCTCAACACAAGGCATTATCTTCTCTACAAAGCATTCCCTGATCTTCATGCTCAAGGTTTGGTTTCTACATGGAACTCAGTGTATGCCTTTGGCTTAACAATCATTATATAATGTTTATTTAATTGGTTCTTCCACTAGAATATGAGTATGTTGATGGTGGGAACTGTGTCTTAAACCTCCACCTCCAGCAACTATTTTTATGCTTGACATGTTGAATTCATTCATCTATTCATTCATTCGCTCAACAAATATTAATGTGCAGCTGTTATTTGTCAGGATTTATATTTTAGTTTTGAATTAGGCAATGAACAAAATGAAGACCCTACGTCATAGGCTGAATTGTGTCTTCTAAAACTCAGGCACGCTTCTTTGCTTGGCAATACAGTATGCTTATTGTCACACACGATTCTGGGAAAAAGTTAGTGTTACCCAGGCTGCTGCTGCTGCTACCCAGGACCCCACTGTAAAGAACAGCAGGAAGATCTACGTGTGGGGCTCTCCTAGAGCCTGCCTCATGCTCCGCTGCTCCATGACCGTCTGATTTCATTGTGCAGCCTTTCATTAAAGGAAACTAAAACCATGAGGATAGCAACTTAGTTCTACTAGTTGGTTCTACTAGTCCTTTCAGCAGATCATTGAACCTGAGGGTGGTATTTGGAACTCCCAAACTTTTCAAAGGCTAAGAAATCTACAGGGCACATTAAATATTTGTGAACATCACTCTGACCTGCCACAACCCTCCACAGCCTATTTTCTACACAGCAAGTATAGAAATTCTTTAAAAATACAAATCACTTTACTTCTGTGCTCAAAACTTTCTAATGACTTCCGGCTTGTATAGGATGAAATACACATATGTTAACATGGATTACGAATTATATGTTTACTAGGACCTCTTGAAAACTGATTTCAGAGCAAACTGCTTTCTTTGATCATGGACTGGCTATAGCCTAACCAGCCTTCCCTGATCATGTCATGTCATAGGGATTTTTAACTTATTCTTCTTTTTGTGTTTAATATCCTTTTCCTTGTTTTCCATGTGTCACTTCCCTAATACCTTCCCCAATGCCTCTTACTTTAACATGCACCTTATATTCCCATCGTAATTTCCACAAGACCACACCTATGCAGAGCTCACTTTAATAGTGCAGGTTCCCATAGCCCATCTGCCTGACCATATGCCCAAACCATTTGCCACCATTCATAAATCAGTAAAGACCTAAATATAGTGGGCTTTTAGTACTATTTAATTTTCTCAACACTACCAGGAAAACAGCATGCAAAACCATTGAAGTGATTTTTTTTTCTTATCTTCTTCAATCAGTCTTTGCACCTGCTGGTCTTAATGTCACAGTATTCCAAATAGGATGTTGTTTTTCACCCTAGAAGTGCCATCCACAAATGAAGCAGCTTTTCACTGGTCAATAGAAATCTGCTCATAGGGCAGCACTCATGCAATTATGGGATCCAGCATCTCTTCAGGTGGCTCCAAAGTCAGTCCTAGGAAAAGGGCGTTACTGCTTGAGAATATGAGTGTCTCCTTGCACTCCCTAGATAGATTGTTTCTGCACAAACCAATTATATTTTATTATAAAATTCTGAGCCCTGCCCTCTCTATGAAAGCCTTTCTCTAACATCAAAGACACATTAGTATTTTAGTTTTCAAGACTATTTTACATTTTTCAGTCATAGGGTCTGTTTCAATTAATGTCCAATAGCAAGCCAGGTATTATTTTACACAGATAAGTGTATTGCATAGTTAAGGTAATTATAAGAAGGAAGAAATGCCTTTAGGAAATAGTCTCTAAACTTTTTAGAGGAAAACAAAATAAGAAATTTAAACTAAGCAGAGGGATCCCAAAAGGCTTCCCTGAGAAGCTGAAATCTATGTTAAAGTCAGATTATCTTAGCCAGATGAAGAAGACTATCTCAGAAAAAGTGTTGTTTCCAGAGACACTGAGCTCAGAAAAAGCCTGGCACATTTATAAATCTGAATAAGTTCAATTCAGTTCAGGTGCTCAGTCGTGTCCGACTCTTTGTGACCCCATGAAGCGCAGAATGCCAGGCCTCCCTCCATCACAAACTCCCGGAGTTCACTCAGACTCACGTCCATTGAGTAGTGATGCTGTCCAGCCATCTCATCCTCTGTCATCCCCTTCTCCTCCTGCCCCCAATCCCCCCCAGCATCAGAGTCTTTTCCAATGAGTCAACTCTTCGCATGAGGTGGCCAAAGTACTGGAGTTTCAGCTTTAGCATCATTCCTTCCAAAAAAATCCCAGAGCTGATCTCCTTCAGAATGGACTGGTTGGATCTCCTTGCAGTCCAAGAGACTCTCAAGACTCTTCTCCAATCAGGTCTCCCAAAATGACTATGCTGGTGAGTGACTCAACATGAGGATAAAGAGATACAAATGCCAGAGGTTTTGTTCACCCAGTTCTCATTGCTATACTTTTAACATCAACAGCTTATTTTTCTGTGTGATATAATTAAAAATATGGAGACAGGGACACACCTGTAAGTAGAATGAAATACTATCTCCTAGATATTACTTATATTCTCCACAGCAGATACATGTCTTCATAACCTTGATTAGAGAATTACAGGCAGAAAGGATTTTTGCAAGACAAAGGATATCATAAAATCTCTGATGGTTAGCCCAACTCTAGAAGCTACATGTAGAGTCCAGGAAGGGTCACCTTTTATAAAATCTAGAGCTGGAAGGCATCTTCCAACTGTGTCTCTTTAAGGACAAAGAAAAATTTGAGATTGAAATCTGACATAAAATCCCTCAAATGGGTATATATTTTTTCTACTTTTCGTTGAACTTCACTGTGAATAAAAAAAGTATGGGGCAAAAATGCTCAATAAAGTGCAAAGGAAAAAAGAAAAGGTGTTAGGTCCATCAGTTCAGTTCAGTTCAGTCTCTCAGTCGTCTCTGCTCTTTGCAACCTCATAAATTGCAGCACGCCAGGCTTCTCTGTCCATCACTAACTCCAGGAGTTTACTCAAACTCATGTCCATCGAGTCGGAGATTCCATCCAGCCATCTCATCCTCTGTCATCTCCTTCTCCTCCTGCCCCCAATCCCTCCCAGCATCAGGGTCTTTTCCAATAAGTCAGCGCTTCACATGAGGTAAAAGTATTAGAATTTCAGCTTTAGCATCAGGCCTTCCAATGAACACCCAGGACTGATCTTCTTTAAAATGGACTGGTTGGATCTTCTTGCAGTCCAAGGAACTCTCAAGAGTCTTCTCCAACACTACAGTTCGAAAGCATCAATTCTTTGGCACTCAGCTTTCTTCACAGTCCAACTCTCACATCCATACATGACTACTGGAAAAACCATAGCCTTGACTAGATGGACATTTGTTGGCAAAGTAATGTCTCTGCTTTTGAATATGCTATCTAGGTTGGTCATAACTTTTCTTCCAAGGAGTAAGCGTCTTTTAATTTTATGGCTGCAATCACCATCTGCAGTGATTTGGATACCCAAAAAATAAAGTCTGACATGTTTCCACTCTTTCCACATTTATTTCCCATGAAGTGATGGGACCAGATGCCATGATCTTAGTTTTCTGAATGTTGAGCTTTAAGCCAACTTTTTCAGTCTCCTCTTTCACTTTCATCAAGAGGCTTTTTAGTTCCTCTTCCCTTTCTGCCATAAGGGTGTTGTCATGTGCATATCTGAGGTTATTGATATTTTTCCCAGCAATCCTGATTCCAGCTTGTGCTTCATCCAGCCCAGCATTTCTCATGATGTACTCTGCATAGAAGTTAAATAAGCAGGGTGACAATATACAGCCTTGATGTACTCCTTTTCCTATTTGGAACCAGTCTGTTGTTACATGTCCAGTTCTAACTGTTGCTTCCTGACCTGCATAAAGGTTTCTCAAGAGGCAGGTCAGGTGGTCTGGTATTCCCATCTCTTTCAGAACTTTCCACAGTTTATTGTGATCCACACAGTCAAAGGTTTTGGCATAGTCAATAAAGCAGAAATAGATGTTTTTCTGGAACACTCTTGCTTTTGTGATGATCCAGCAGATGTTGGCAATTTGATCTCTGGTTCCTCTGCTTTTTCTAAAACCATCTTGAATGTCTGAAAATTCATGGTTCACATATTGCTGAAGCTTGCTTGGAGAATTTTGAGCATTACTTTACCAGCTTGTGAGATGAGTGGAATTGTGCGGTAGTTTGAGCATTCCTTTGCATTGCCTTTCTTTGGGATTGGAATAAAAACTGACCTTTTCCAGTCCCATGGCCACTGCTGAGTTTTCCAAATTTGCTGGCATATTGAGTGCAGCACTTTCACAGCATCATCTCTTAAGATTTGAAATAGCTCAACTGGAATTCCATCACCTTCACTAGCTTTGTTCATAGTGATGCTTTCTAAGGCCCACTTGACTTCACATTCCAGGATGTCTGGCTCTAGGTGAGTGATCACACCATCATGATTATCTGAGTCATGAAGATCTTTTTTGTATAGTTCTTCTGTGTATTCTTGCCACCTCTTCTTAATATCTTCTGCTTTTGTTAGGTCCATATCATTTCTGTTCTTTATTAAGCCTGTCTTTGCAGGAAAAGTTCCCTTGGTATCTCTAATTTTCTTGAAGAGATCTCTAGTCTTTCCCATTCTGTTGTTTTCCTCTATTTCTTTGCAATTGATCGCTGAGGAAGGCTTTCTTATCTCTCCTTGCTATTCTTTGGAACTCTGCATTCAAATGGGAATATCTTTCCTTTTCTCCTTTGCTTTTCACTTCTCTTCTTTCCACAGCTATTTGTAAGGCCTCCTCAGACAGCCATTTTGCTTTTTTCATTTCATTTTCTTAGGGATGGTCTTGATCCCTGTCTCCTGTACAATGTCACGAACCTCCATCCATAGTTCATCAAGCACTCTGTCTATCAGATCTAGTCCCTTAAATCTATTTCTCACTTCCACTGTATAATCATAAGGGATTTGATTTAGGTCATACCTGAATGGTCTAGTGGTTTTCCCTACTTTCTTCAATTCCAATCTGAATTTGGTAATAAGGAGTTCATGATCTGAGCCACAGTGTATTTCAAGGTTTTAATTCTAAACTTCTATGTACTTCACCTTCAGCTATTTTAATGCTTATCAGTTGAAACGAGTTGTCAGTAAAAATTATGATCACTATTTAAATCAATTTGATAAACATTATATACTAAAAATAAGGCTAAATATCATTCTTGAAAAGTGAAAGTATTAGTCTCTCAGTCATGTTTGACTCTTTGCAACCTCATGGACTACAGCCTACCAGGCTCCTCTGTTCATGGGATTCTTCAGGCAAGAATAGTGGAGTGGGTAGCCATTCCCTTCTCCAGTGGATAGCCATTCCCTTCTCCAGTGGATCTTCCTGAGCCAGGAATCAAACCTGTATCTCCTGCATTGCACGTGGATTCTTTATCATCTGAGTCATCAGGGAAGCCCCTATCATTCATTGAGACAAACTGAAATTCTCTAAAATTTTAGCCTTGAAAATATGTTCCGCTTGTGTGTGGTTAACCCAGCTAATTCATGGCGGCTTTCCACCTAAACTCTTTCTATAACCTAAGATGACTAATTGTCTTAATCCAATTAGTTTAATTAATTGTACATATCTTAATTATTCTCTTTAGTTACCTAGTTATTATATATATGACATGAATATTAGGTTCTTTAGATCATTTTCTTTAAAAGGAGAAAGATTATAAAAGCAAAAAAAATGGATTATGTTATCTGGTTAAAAATGAGAAATTATACAGAGTGAAAGACATAAAAAGAAGAGAATGCAAAATGAAGTTGTTTCTAAATATATTAGAGTTCATAATCAAAAGTTTATTAGTAAAGCATTAGCTTAAATTTTTTATTCTATGAATGGTTATTAAGTAATTTCATTTGCCAGATATTGATCTAGGTACAGGGATTAAATCAGAAATTTAATGAATGATAAACCAGGATTCTTGTCTTTGTGGTGGTTAAATTATTGTTGTCAGGGAGGATCAGTAAATCATTTTTAAAAGTTAATTACAAATTATGTTATAAGGTAATAAAGGCTATGGGTGAAAAATATAGAGCAGAATATAGGAATATGAAATGCCAGAGAAAAAATGTATCAGGAAGAGTTTTATAGTTGGTAAGGGTTGACAGGGGCTTCCTAGGTGACTTTAGTGGTAAACAACCATCTCTGCCAATGCAGGAGACTTAAGAGACATGGGTTCGAACCTTGGATTGGGAAGATCCCCTGGAAGAGGGCACAGCAATCCACTCCAGTATTCTTGCCTGGAGAATCCCATGAACAGAGGAGCCTGGAAGGCTACAGTCCACGCAGTTGCACAAAGTTAGATACAACTGAAGTGACTTCACACACGTGCGTGCGCATACACACACACACACACACAGAATGGCTGACTATATTGAGAGGGTGACTTTGTAGCAAAAATTTGAAGGAAAAAGAAATTATATGTGTTTGTGTCCTGGGAGAAGAATATTTCAAGCAGTTAGCATGAAACAGCTCAAAAGCCTATGATTAGGATGTGTCTGGTACGGTAAGGACAGTGTGACCCAGATGGGAAGAGTAGGGGATGAAGACAGGTCATAGAAGACTAGATTATTCAAGCCCTTGGATGCCTTAATAAGGTCTTGGGATTTAACTAAGAGAGATATGAGGAGCTATTAGACGTTTTGATGGAGACAGATATGCTATGGCTTATGTCTTAAGGAATCTCTGTGGCTGCTACACTGAAAATAGATTATGGGAGTAGAACATAGGAAGAAGCAAGAGAACCAGTTGGGACATGCACTGGTCAATTTTACGTGTAAACCTAGCTTGGTAGCACCCAGTTACTTATTCAAATATGAATCTCGGTGTGACTGTGAAAGTATTTTTATCAATGTGGATAACATGCACGATCAGTTGACTAACTGAGATATATACTGTCAGTCATGTGGGTGGGCCTCATCCAGTAAGTGCATGGTCTTAAGAACAAAAATTGGTTTCCGAGAGAAGAAGATTTCCTGATAGCTCAGTTGGTAAAAGATCCACCTGCAAAGCAGGAGATCCTGGTTTGATTCCTGGGTATGGAAGATCCACTGAAGAAGGAACAGGCTACCCACTGCAGTATTCTTGGGCTTCCCTTGTGGCTCAGCTGGCAAAGCATCTACCTGCAATGTGGTAGACCTGGGTTCCATCCCTGAGTTGGGTAGGTCCCATGGAGAAGGGAACGGTTACCCATTCCAATATTATGCCCTAGACAATTCCATGGACAGACACGACCGAGCGACTTTCACTTCACATCAGAGTAGAAGAAGTTCTACTTCAAGACCACAGCATTAACTGCTGTCTGAGTTTACAGTGTGCAAGACTGTCCTACAAATTTTTGAACTTTCCAGTCCTGCAACTGTGTGAGCCAACTCCTTAAAATAAGTCTCTTCATCTTGTCTGTGTCTATGAGTTTCCCAGGTGGTGCAGTGGTAAAGAATCTGCCTGCCAGCGCAGGATACATGAAGAGAGATATAAAGAGACATAAAGAGCGGAGGAAACGGCACCCCACTGCAGCATTCTTGCCTGGAGAATCCCATGGACAGAGGAGCTTGGGGAGCTTCAGTCCATAGGGTCGCAAAAAGTCAGACATGACCGAGCACACACATAGACCATCGATCTATATATCTGTAGCTAAACACAATCAACAGGATACGTAGATTTATATATGATATATACAGCAAGTCCCCTACATACGAACATTTCCTTTCTAAGAGGGCATTCTTAACTCCAATTTGTTCATAAGTCCAACAAAGTTAGGCTTAGGTTCCCAGCTAACACAATCGGCTACATAACACTGTACTGTAATAGGTTTATAATATTTTTCCCACAAATAATATATAAAAAGAAATACCAAAAGTAAAGAAAACATTTTAAATCTTACAGTACAGTACTTTGAAAAGTACAGTAGTACAGTACAACAGCTAGCATCCAGGGGCTGGCATCAAGTGAACGGGAAAGAAGAGTTACTGACTGGAGGAGGGATGAGCAGGTGGGAGATGGTAGAGCTGAAGGATCGTCAGTGATAGGAGTCAACTGGAAGGCAAGCTATCTCATCACCTGGTTCCACTGCCTCAATTATTTTCACTATTGTTTCCGTCTTTATCGCTTGGCACTTCTTGCCAAGACTAGCTACATCACCACTGCTTTTAATGCTCGCTCCTGCAAATCCAGAGCTTGAAATAAAGATACTGTACTGCTGTACAGTACTGTACGATAAAGCATGCAAAAGTACAATCACTTGTAGAGGATTCATGCACATGACAAGTGTATGCCAAACATGTGAACTAACTTAGGTGATTTTACATGCAAACGCATATCTGAATCTTTGAAAGTTCATGACTTGAATGTTCATATGTAGGGGACTTACTATACTTATACATGTTTGTGTATGTATATCTATAGATGTACATATATATATGCTTTATATATGTATACACACACACACACCTTATTGCTTCTGTTTCTCTAGACAATCTTGACTGAAAAACAAGGCTGTAGCTATAATCCTTGTAAGACAAACTGGTGGCTGAGAACAGGTGTGGTAGTGAGAATCACCTGATTCTGCATTTATTTCACTGCCACTGATGTCTACAGAGTATCATCTTTAGAAGTAATTCATCTGAAGTCTGAAAACTATTACGACACGACAATTCCACTTGTTTATTTTATTTATTTATTTTTTTTAAGGGAGGGTAAAAGTTAGACGTCTGGGAATTTTCTAGACTGTAATTTGAAAGGCACTCAACCTCTACACAGAATTGGTGGCCCTATTCCCAAGCCCCCACCACTGCTGTGAAAGGGAAAGGGAGAAGGCTGAAGGTATAACCTAAGGGTGTCAACTGTTACTTATTGAACAAGAACCTGCACACACGATGTCAGTGATGTGATTAATCATCCTCTGGTCCAAAAAGAAGTTCGTTCATGCTGAAATTTTGATTTATGTGTGCTCTTGCATTATCTCCTAAACCCTAGCCACTTGCCAGCGTGCACACTCTAATGAGTTTGGCATTTGTGTAGGACTTTAGAAACATTAAATAATGAATCCCTCTAGAACATCTTCTTGGGTTACTACATCCTACTCAATTTCTAAGTGGAGAAAATACAGATGATGCATAATTTGAGTAAATCTTCACATCAAGTGGGTAGAGGAGTAAGGAATAATTAAATGTGTTCCAACATTATATTATAGAATAATCAAATGTGCCGCATAGAGCCCACTGGACACTACAGACCTAAATAACTAAAGATTTCAACTTTATCAAGGAAATTAGGAGAGTAGGCTAATTTTCAAAGGACTTTTTATTTACTAGAGTTAATATTATCTAATATTCCCTGTGGCTTAGTCATAATTCTCCAGCTAGCATGATGCTCTCTCACAAACTGACCTCTTTTTAATGAATCATAACTTACATGTAATTGTAACCCTCTTCTTTACAATGGTAAGGTAATAAATTTTATAATTTTTTGTCTTTTTAAAAACTGTTTCTTTGACATAGAGTTAAAATTCATTGCTCTACTACTATGGTTAAATGCCTTGTAGCACTCATGTTTGACTTTGATCACCAACTACTACTAAACATATCTGTGTGTCTGAAATTTTGCAAAGCTATGTCATAAACCAAAATGCTAACAGCAATAATCTATGTGAAGATGGCAGCTGCTGAGATATCAAAATAGATTTTCTCTAAAAAGCACCAAGTTTTTTCCACCTGCACCTTACAATGCAGAGAAAAGAAATTTACATAGTCATAGCATGTATATGGTAAAGAACATGAGATTTTTACTAAGAAAAAATATACATCCTAAAACATATGCTGATCTGCACTAATCTGGTCGTCTCATGTTTGGTGATGAACAGAAATCAAGGCCCAATATTTCTGCAAATTAGACAGTTTTATATAATAATTTATCATATTAAGCAAGACCTCCAGGGGACTTTGTTCTTAGGGTCACTATGAGTGAAATCAAACAAACAGACAAACAAAAAGCCTTAACAACACAACTACTCATTTTTGAAGATGACTGCTAGAAAGGTTACCTTGAAACTAAATAGAAATGAGAAAAATTTTTTTAAGTAACCGAAAGAAGTTATGACTATGGGCATGGATTTGCAGCCAGCCTTATTGACATCAGCTGGAGGGGTGGGGCCAAGACACTTCAAGCTTTATCTTGGTTTGTGGTGCTCCTAGACTGGTAGTGCCCCCAGGTGCCCAACAGAAGCAAATGCAAATCCTCTAGAGTAAGACTCTATCTGTATTGTATTAATAGATCTTCAAAGAATTTCATGACTACAGTAACAATGGAAAAATAAAACTCCTGAGAGTCCCTTGGACTGCAAGGAGATCCAACCAGTCCATTTTATTTTATTTTATTTTTAACTTTTTATTTTTACTTTATTTTACTTTATAATACTGTATTGGTTTTGCCATACATTGACATGAATCCACCACGGGTGTACAACCAGTCCATTTTAAAGAGATCAGCCCTGGGTGTTCTTTGGAAGGACTGATGCTAAAGCTGAAACTCCAGTACTTTGGCCACCTCATGCAAAGAGTTGACTCATTGGAAAAGACTCTGATGCTGGGAGGGATTGGGGGCAGGAGGAGAAGGGGACGACAGAGGATGAGATGGCTGGATGGCATCACTGACTCGATGGACGTGAGTCTGAGTGAACTCTGGGAGTTGGTGATAGACAGGGAGGCCTGGTGTGCTGTGATTCACGGGGTCACAAAGAGTTGGACATGACTGAGCTACTGAACTGAACTGAACTGAACTGAAAACTAAGTAGGTACCAAAGAAGACATTTGAAAAGGAATTCAGAGGGGGGAGAAAATTACAATGATCTCAAGTGTTGGAAGCATCAAACATAAACCAGCACTTAAAAACTGTATTTACAAGATTTAAAGAAGAAAAACGGTAAGCTTTAAAATATCTTTAGGGTACAGGAGGAAATGGGCTTCCCGAGTGATTCAGTGGCAAAGAATCCACTAGACAATGCAAGAGATGCAGGAGACGTGGGTTCAATCCCTCGGCTGGGAAGATTCCCTGGAGGAGGAAACGGAAACCACTCCAGTATTCTTGCCTGGAGAATCCCACGGAGAGAGGAGCCTGGTGGGCTATAGTCTGTCCATAGGGTCGCAAAGAGTCAGACACAACTGAGTGAGCACAGCAACAACAGCACAATACTTAAAAAATAAAGACTGCATTAGATTAGAAAAAGACTGCATGATGTTCACAAGAGTCACATCTAAAACATAGCCACAGAAAGAGTGAAAGGAAAAGAACACACATAAAATAAAACTGATTTGGTTTTACTAATATCTGAACTAAACTGACTCTAAGATGAAAATGTTTCGATTAACATAAAATTTATTAAGATAGAATAAATATTAATTGTGAAAATATGAAAGAAATACAAGGTGAAATAGGCAAATCATTAATCATAGCAGAAATTTTTAAATACTTTTTCAATAAATAGTAAGGAAAATAGAAAAAAAAATCATATTTTGCTCTATTTAGTAGCTGGGGAATATATAGTCTTTTTAAGTACTATTGGAACAGTTATGAATACTGACCTTTTTCTGGACCATGAATCAAAATTTATTAAAGAGCTAAGGATGAAAATAATAACAAGCTAAATTAAATGGAAAAAAAAAGATATCTGGAAGAATCTCCTTTTATTTGAAAATTAAGATTTTAACTTGGAAGTAATTGTTGTGTCAAAGAAGAAAATAGGAAAACATCAGCTAAGTGATAACAATATTGAAAATTTTAGCTCATATTAAACTTTGCATTATAGAATGCAGCTAAAGTTCTACACAGAGGAAACAAATCACATGTAGGAGAGAGAAAGAGACTAATGAGCTAAATATCTATGTTATATAAGAGAAATAAAACAGGGAGAATAAAAAATAGAAACAGAAATTAATACAATAGAAAATGTTCAATAAAGAGCATTTAAAAAGCCAAAATTATTTTATATCAAAAACTACCGTTAAATTGATGACCCCTTAGTGTCATCCTGCTTATTTAACTTATATGCAGAGTACATCATGAGAAATGCTGAGCTGGAGGAAGCACAAGCTGGAATCAAGATTGCCGGGAGAAATATCAATAACCTCAGATATGCAGATGACACCACCCTTATGGCAGAAAGCAAAGAAGAACTAAAGAGCCTCTTTAGAAGAGAGTGAAAAAGCTGGCTTAAAGCTCAACATTCAGAAAACTAAGATCATGGCATCTGGTCCCATCACTTCATGGCAAATAGATGGGGAAACAGTGGAAACAGTGTCAGACTTTATTTTTTGGGACTCCAAAATCACTGCAGATGGTGATTGCAGCTATGAAATTAAAAGACGCTTACTCCTTGGAAGGAAAGTTATGACCAACCTAGACAGCATATTCAAAAGCAGAGACATTACTTTGCCAACAAACGTCCATCTAGTCAAGGCTATGGTTTTTCCAGTAGTCAGGTATGAATGTGAGGGTTGGACTATAAAGAAAGCTGAGCATCAAAGAATTGATGCTTTTGAACTGTGGTGTTGGAGAAGACTCTTGAGAGTCCCTTGGACTGCAAGGAGATCCAACCAGTCCATTCTAAAGGAGATCAATCCTGAGTGTTCATTGGAAGGACTGATCCAGAAGCTGAAACTCCAATAGTTTGGCCACCTGGTTGGAAGAACTGACTTATTTTCAGGATCTTTTCAGGATCTGAAAGGGAAAGACTGAAGGCAGGAGGACAAGGGGACGACAGAGAGTGAGATGGCTGGATGACATCATTGGGTCAATGGAGATGAGTTTGGGCAAACTCCAGGAGTTGGTCATGGACAGGGAGGCCTGGTGTGCTGTGGTCTATGGGGTCACAAAGAGTCAGACACGACTGAGCGACTGAACTGAACTGCTTAAATTGATGACCCCTTAGATTAGTTTAACTATGACAAAAGAGAGTAGGCCCAAGTTGTTGCTGTTTAGCTGCTAAATCATGTCTGACTCTTTGGGATCCCGGGGACTATAACCTGCCAGGTCCCTCTGTCCATGGAATTCTCCAGGCAAGAATACTCGAGTAGGTTGCCATTTCCTTCTCCAGGGTATCTTCCTGACCCAGGGGTCAAACCCGCATCTTCTGTGTTGGTAGGCGGACTCTTTACCACTGAACCACCAGGGAAGCCCAGAGGCCCAAGTAAATAGTATCAAAAACAATGTGAAGACATTTTGCCCAATCCTATTGATACTAAAGAAATATTAATAGGATGATATAAACAACTTGCAGTAACAAGTTTACACCTTTAGATAAAGCAGATACATTTGGAAAAACAGAATCATCCAAAAGTGATTCCAGCGAGAAAAGCTAAATAGTATTAACAAATACACAGATGCTAAGAAATTAAACCATTAATCAAAAGCCTTCCCACAAAGAAACTCCAGTTGCAAATGGCTTCTTAAATGGATTCTGCCAAATATTCAAAGAAGGAAATAATTCCATCTTCTCAAACTTTCAGAAAATAAAAGTAGAAATTACACCCTTCTGCACACAGTTGTATGACACTACTATAACCTTGAAAAAACACTGGCAAGAATATTTCAGGAAAACTTAAATAATGCCACCTTCACTCGTAAATATAGATGCAAATCTCCAACATGAAACATTAGATAATTAAATCCATATATTAATATATCTAAACAAGAATCCTGTATCTTCTTCTTGTAAAACCCAGGGGTGTACTGCAATTCAGTTGCAGTGCTTACCACCCAGAATTAGCACATACCTCCTGTGTAGCTTCCCTGGTGGCTCAGAGGGTAAAGCGTCTGCCTACAATATGGGAGACACGAGTTCAATTCCTGGGTCTGGACGATCCTCTGGAGAAGGAAATGGCAATCCGCTCCAGTACCCTTGCCTGGAAAATCCCATGGACGGAGGAGCCCTGTATGCTACAGTCCATGGGGTCACAAAGAGTTGGACAGGACTGAGCGACTTCACTTTCACTTTCCTATGTGGCTCAGTGGTAAAGAATCTGCCTCCCAATGCAGCAGATGCAGGAGACGCGGGTTCCATCCTAGGATGGAAGATTCCCTGGAGGAGGAAATGGCAACTCACTCCACTATTCTTGCCTGGAAAATTCCATGGACAGAGAAGCCTGGCGGGCTATAGTCCACAGGATTGCAGAGTACGACACAAGTGGGCAACTGAGCAGGAGCACGAGCTGCAGGTTTAAAGAGCACAGTCGTCAACAAGACTACCGTGACTGCAGGCTCTGGCAATACTTTGGGAGGTCCCAGTGTCAAAGACAAAGACCACTGGGGTTCCCGGGGGAAAATAAGATGGCATCCAGGTGGTAAGGTCTAACCTCTTCGTTTGCGCTTCATCTGGTTTCACTTGCCTGTAAGGAGCCGTTTGCAGGGACCTTGTTCCCGACACAACGGATTAGAGTTCCCAGCTCTGAACCTCAGTGCTGCTGCTGCTGCTAACTAACTTCAGTCGTGTCCAACTCTGTGCAACCCCATAGACGGCAGCCCACCAGGCTTCCCCGTCCCTGGAATTCTCCAGGCAAGAACATTGGAGGGGGTTGCCATTTCCTTCTCCAATGCGTGAAAGTGAAAAGTGAAAGTGAAGTAGCTCAGTCGTGTCTGACCCTCAGCGACCCCATGAACTGCAGCCTTCCAGGCTCCTCCATCCATGGGATTTTCCAGGCAAGAGTACTGGAGTGGGGTGCTATTGCAGGACACCCTAACTTGGCGGCATGTGCAGAAGCTCTGTTCTTCTCCTGGTTCAAGATGGCACGGGCGTGTGGACTGCAGAGACGCGTCTGCCTTGGCAGGCTGCGGCTTGTGACCAGTGCGCCTGCGCCCAGACCCGGAAGAGCCCCGCCCCTCCCTCCCGGAGGAGGAGATCCCTGCAAGGCAGCCTTGCTCACAGCCTTTGGGCACGGCGACAGTCTAAAGCGCAAAGTTGCACATCTCCATTAAAAAAAAAGAAAAAAAAAAAACTTAATTTTATTTATTTACTTATCTACACTGGGTCTTAGCTACCGCATGCACGATCTTCAATATTCATTGCATAGCATGCAGAATCTTTAGTTGAGCTTGTGAAATCTTAGTTGTGGCATGTTGGATTTAGTTCCTTTATTAGGGATCCAACCCAGGACCCAAGCATGGAATCTTAGCCACTGAGCCACTTGGGGAGTCCCCTCCACTCATTGATTAAGCTTACCTTTGATTCTGCACTGCACTCAATCAATCTTATTCTATTGAAATAAGTGACACCAGGCAAGAGGACCCTTATTGGGAACGGACTTGAGAGTGTTGGTCACACCAGGTTTCCCAAACCCACACTTCTGACTGACTGGTTATAAATTTGGGAGTTTCCACAAACCCTCCCAGGTCTGATAATTTGCTGCTGCTACTGCTGCTAAGTCGCTTCAGTCGTGTCCTACTCTGTGCGACCCCATATTGTCAGCCCACCAGGCTCCCCCATCCCTCGGATTCTCCAGGCAAGAATACTGGAGTGGGTTGCCATTTCTTCCTCCAATGCATATGATAATTTGCTAGAATGTCTCAAAGAATTCTTATAACAACAATTTCATTATGAAGTATACAGACCAGGGTCTTCCCTGGTGGCTCAGACAGTAAAGAATCTGCCTCCAATGCTGGTGGATCCATGTTCCATCTCTAGGTCAGGAAGATTGCCTGGAGAAGGGAATGGCAACCCACTCCAGTATTCTTGCCTGGATAATTCCATGGACAGAGGAGCCTGGTGGGCTACAGTTCATAGCGTTGCAGAGTCAGACATGACTAAGTGAATAACACACACCTATATAGATCGGAAGTGTAGTTAGTGAAGTGTAGTTGCTCAGTCGTGTCTGACTCTTTGTGACCCCACAGATTGTAGCCTACCAGGCTTCTCTGTCCATGGGATTTTCCAGGAAATAGTACTGGAGTGGATTGCCATTTCCTTCTCCAGGGGATCTTCCCAACCCAGGGCTCGAACCCAGGTCTCCGGCATTGTACAGACACTTTACCGTCTGAGCCACCAGGGAAGTCTTAAAGGCCCAGCCAAATGAAGACACATATAGAGCAGGAGGGGAGGTTGGGTTTATCATTGAATGGATCAACATATTGATAATTTACTGCAATAGTAGACCAGAAGAGAAAAATCTAATTTTCTCAATAGATGCAGCAGAAATGCATCTCCCTTTCATACAAAGACTCTGTAAATGAGGACTTAATAATAGTCACTGTAGATATTTCCCATCTCATGCTCAGGAGACATATCTGGTCATTAAATTCTCCAGTTTTCTGGAGATATTATTAAATTCTCCAGTTTTTCATTGAACTTTTCTCCAGTTTTATTGAGATATTAGTATATTCAAGAGCAGAGACATTACTTTGCAGACTAAGGTCTGCCTAGTCAGGGCTATGGTTTTTCCTGCGGTCATGTATGGATGTGAGAGTTGGACTGTGAAGAAGGCTGAGCACCGAAGAATTGATGCGTTTGAACTGTGGTGTTGGAGAAGACTCTTGAGAGTCCCTTGGACTGCAAGGAGATCCAATCAGTCCATTCTGAAGGAGATCAACCCTGGGATCTCTTTGGAAGGAATGATGCTAAAGCTGAAGCTCCAGTACTTTGGACACCTCATGCGAAGAGCTGACTCATTGGAAACGACTCTGATGCTGGGAGAGATTGGGGGCAGGAGGAGAAGGGGACGACCCAGGATGAGATGGCTGGATGGCATCACTGACTCGATGGACGTGAGTCTGAGTGAACTCTGGGAGATGGTGATGGACAGGGAGGCCTGGCGTGCTGCGATTCATGGGGTCGCAAAGAGTCGGACACGACTGAGCGACTGAACTGAACTGAACTGATTGACATACAACATATGTATGCAGGATGTGAAAATTTTACACACTTATGTATAATATTATAATGTAGGGCTTCCCTGGTGGTGCAGATGGTGAAGAATCTACCTGCAATTCAGCAGACCTGGGTTCTATCCCTGGGTTAGGAAGATCCCCTGGAGAAGGAAATGGCAACCCACCCCAGGATTCTTGCCTGGGGAATTCCATGGACAGAAGAGCCTGGCAGGCTAGGGTCTATGGGATCAAAAAGAGTAAGACATGACTGTGTCACTAACACTTCACTTATCACAATTAAGTTAGTGAACACTTTCATCCACTCACGTATTCGCCATTGGTGTGTGTGTGGTGATAACTTTTAAAAGATCTTCTATCTTGAAACTTTAAAGTATATAATACAGTAGTGTTAATTACAGTCAGTATGCAGTACACATTCCAGACCTTATTAGCTGTATCATTTATAAGCCCTTTTTTAAAAATAAGTCTTTTCTTTTTGTTCTGTGTCTGGCCTTGGTTGTCTCTCATTGGAACTACTTGAACTGCCTTTCTGTTAAGTTATTTTCTTTACTATTGCTCATCTGCCATTTCTACCCCAAACTTTCTAATATTTAAATCTGTTTACTTTGCTCAATATTTTTCATCAAATTTCCATGGTTTAGAGCATGAAATTTGATAGTTTGAGGCTCCCTATACCACTGGACAAATAATCTTTCCTCATATTAATTTTAAGTTAGAAACATCAAACTTCCAACTTCAAAAGTTGCCATGCCTACTCATCTTTTAGGAATTTTTAACAGTTAAATGCAATAAAAGTTATGGCTTACATTTCCATAGCTTTTAGTCTGAGAGAGATGTGCTCTAATTTGTATTACACTATTTTATTTTATAATAGAGAGTATTATTATAATCCTTTCTTTCCTTTTTTTTCTCTTTAACACTGTTTTAAGTTCACTGCAAAATTCAGAAAAGGTACAAATATTTCCCATATACCCTCTGTCCCAACATATATATAGCCTCCCCTCTTCTCAATGTCCCCCACCAGAGTGGGACATTTGTTACATCTGATGAACCTACTTTGACACACCATAATCCTCCAAAGTTCATATTTTACTTTAGAATTCACCTTTGACATTGCACATTCCAAGGCCTGGAAAAATGAGCGAAGACACGTATTATTATAGTATCATAGAGACTATTTTAACTGCCCTACAAGTCTTATTGCTCTGCACACTTGACTCTTCTTTCTCCCTCTAACATCTGGCAATCACTGATTTTTTTTTAACTCTCACCATAGTTTGGCTTTTCCAGAATGTTATATAGTTGAAATCATTCAATATGCAGCCTTTCACGCTGACTTAAAGCAATAGGCTTTCAGATTCTTCCAAGTCTCTTTTTAGCTTTGAATAACATTCTGTTGTCTTGATGAACCACAGTGTGTTTATCTATTCACCTACTGAAAAACAAGGCTTCCCAGGTGGTGCTGTGGTAAAGAATCCACCTACCAGTGCAGAAGACACTGGAGACACAGGTTGGATGCCTTGGTCAGGAAGATCCCCTGTAGTAGGAAATGGCAACCCACTCCAGTATTCTTGCCTGGGGAATCCCAGGGACAGAGGACCCTAGTAGTCTACAGTCCAGAGATCATAAAGAGTTGGACACAACTGAACAGGCGTGCACTGAAAGACAAGTTGGTCATTTCCAAGTTTTGGCAATTCTGAATAAAGATGTTATAACAGCCGTGTACATGTTTATGTGTAGACACACATTTTCAACTTCTTTGGATAAATACCAAGGAACACAATTGCTAGATCATATGGTAAGAGTATGTTTCAGTTCAGTCCTTCAGGCGTCTCTGACTCATGCGACTCCATGAACTGCAGCATGCCAGGCGTCCCTGTCCATCACCAACTCTCAGAGTTTGCTCAAACTCATGTCCATCAAGTCGGAGATGCCATCCAACCATCTCACCCTCTGTCATCCCCTTCTCCTCCTGCCTTCAATCTTTCCCAGCATCAGGGTTTTTTCCATTAAGTTAGCTCTTCCTATCAGGTGGCCAAAGTACTGGAGTTTCAGCTTCAGCATCAGTCCTTCCAATGAATATTCAGATCCTTTAGGACTGACTAGTTTGATCTTCTTGCAGTCCAAGGGACTCTTAAGATTCTTCTCCAACACCACAGTTCAAAAGCATCAGTTCTCTGGTGCTCAGCTTTGTAAGAAACTGCCAAACTGTTTTCCAAAGTAGCTGTATCCCTTCTTTCTTGATGAGATAACTGAGAACACATGATGTTGAGTCACTTTTTCTAACTAAAGGCAGACCTGGGATCAGAATTCAGTTCTTATAACTGCTAGTTTACTGCTCCTTTAAATTGGAGTAACATTTTTATATGAATTTTGGCTCACAAAGTCATTCCTCAATAGTGACCAACCATTTTGGTCACTCTATGACAGTTTTTTTTTTTTTTAATTTTTAAATTTATATATACTTTTTCCCCTGTCCTTCCTGTCCTGTGTTCTTGGTTACTAGACATTTTCTCTTCCTTATCTCATTTGTCTATGCCTTTGTCAGAAGAATTATGAAATTATAGAAGATAGAGTCAGTTCTGTTCTTTCTCTTAGTCTGGGACTACAACATGGAATAGTTTATTTGTATCCACCTTGGAGAACTCATATGACTATGTTCATGGCTTATTTGATAACTAAATAAGGTTACTTCTTTTTTATCAGACTTTCTATTTATTTCCTTATTTTTGTCTGTGCTGGATCTTCATTGCTACATGTGGGCTTTCTCTAGCTGCAGGGCATGGGCTTCTCACTGTGGTGGCTTCTCCTGTTGCAGAGCACGGGTTCTAGACATGCGGGCTTCAGTAGATGCAGCATGTGGGCTCACTAGCTGCAGATCACAGGTTCTAGAGCTCAGTAGTTGTGCACTCAGGCTTAGCCACCACATGGCGTGATTCAAAAGCAACACATTGAATCATCCAAGGAGTACATTAAGTAAACCTGGACTGCACATATTTTTCAATTGAAAATATCAGAATTAATTTATTGAAAACCTCCAGGGGAAGTAACTATATGTCACAGGTGCCAAATTAGAAATCTCCAGGTTATAAGATCATAACCCCTAGAGGAATATTTATCGGTATGTTTACTTAATATCTAACAGCATGTGAAATTTATTTATTAATATGCCTGTAGAATCTTCCCAGACTAGGCATGCAATCTGTTTTCCCTGTGGTGGCAGGCAGATTCCTAACCACTGAACCACCAGGGAATTCCCAGTAAGCTTATTTTTATAATTCATCTAGATTCGTTTTCTCTCTCTGTTTTTTTTTTAAAGAGAAAACTTTTTGCCACTACATAAAATTAAGTTTAAATTAATTTCATCAAGTAATATTTTTGAAAGCTTTATTTTCTTCTATCCTGTTTATGCTATAGTGTTACTCTCTCAGTTGTATCTGACTCTTTGTGACCTCATGGACTGTAGCCTGCCAGACTCCCCTGTCCATGGGATTTTCCAGGCAAAAATACTGGAGTGGGTTGCCATTCACTTCTCCAGGGGATCTTCCTGACCCAGGGATCGAACCCCCATTTCCTACAGACTTAGGTACAATTTGTTATCTTTAAATCTAGGAAGAGTTCATAATGCATGCCTGGTAAATATACCAAAGAGGATTAAGTTCATACTTGAAGGCAATTTGCACTGGTGTCACTTTTCTAACCTAGCCTTTTTAATAGCATTTTAGTATTATCTATTTTAATAATCAATTAGCAGAATTTCCTTGCGTTGCTACTGAAATTTTTAAACATGTAGCTAGTCAACTTTTGAATTTTGATTGATTGCTTATTGACCAATGTATACAATATTTTAAAATCTTATGCACTTTAGTTATTTGCATGATTTAGTATTTTCAACAGCTGCTGCCAACTATTCACATCACAGATTGCTATATGTTCCAAATGATAGGAAAAAAGGGCTGACATGCCAATTGTAAACCTGTAACTTTGTTACAAAAGCAACACATTGAATCATCCAAGAAGTACATTAAGCAAACCTGGACTGCACATATTTTTAAATTGAAAATATCAGAATTAATTTACTGAAAACCCCCATGGGAAGTAACTATATGTCACAGGTGCCAAATTAGAAATCTCCAGGTTATAAGATCATAACCCCTAGAGGAATATTTATCGGTATGTTTACTTAATATCTAACAGCATGTGAAATTTATTTATTAATATGCCTGCAGGTTTTTCTCTAATCCCACTTCTCAAGATGCACACACATAGATAGAAAGCCAGGAGGGGGTGAATTGCCCTGGAACTGTTTCCATCTAAGCTGAAAAATATGGTTATAATGGGAAAAGCAAAAGTTGCTCTCCTTCTGACCTTGAGCATTTATGCACATCCAAAGTAAAATATGTGGACAAATTCTAAGACCTACCTTCATGGCCTCTTCCCTGCCATACCCTTAGTCCAATCTAAAGTGGGCATTGATTGCACTGTCTTTGAGTATAACTTGTCTATAGGCCTTATTTTATCATCCCTTCAATTATAGTTTATAGGTATCACTGTTATTTACTTTAGATGCTCTACATTGATAGAGATCTTGGTGTGACCATTTGTTTTAATACGTGACACATAGCAAAGTGACTTTGTACATTGACATCTACCAAATATTTATTAAATGCATTGGATTTGAATTGAATTATATTTATGTATGTAAAAATTTAAACATGTAAACCAATGAGTAAGGTTAGTGATATCAAAAAGGAAGAATAACAGTTTTTTTTAAACTGGCAAAGAAATACATTTCAGAAAGTTTTAGAATGCAACTTTCTAAAGTACTTTCATTTTTCAAGAGAAGCTATGATACCTGATGGTATTAAACACATGGTTTTCTGATATCATTTTTGTCTATACAGAATAAAGTACACAAGTGAAGTGACTGTCTGGATAATTTAAACCAAAACATTTTTGCTTCAGTTTTCTATGTGTTTTGAGTATAACTATTGATCTGACTTGAAATACCCAATGTAGCCGCTGTGTTATACTTCATTTAGCATGTATGGACTTAACCATAATGAAAGAAATCTTCTTGAGGCCATAACAGCTAGACTGCATGCAATACTAATACCAGACATTTGCATAATGCCTTACACATCTCACAAAAGTGCTTTCACATCAATTATTTCATTAGGTCCTCAGATGGGTGTGCTGGGGCAAGCAAACTGTGAAATAGGTGGCAAATTATTATGACTCACATTTTATAGATATAAAATAGAGGGATACATTTTGTATGTTTCTTGCAAATACCTAAACATCTTGCACAAAAGTCTCTTGCCTATAGAAATCTAGTTGCTTTAACATGAAGGTAAATCTTGCTAAAAGTAAATCCTATTTGTATACATTCGGGACTTGCTATTCACCTAATGTTGTCAAGTAGTGGGGAGTACAAATTAGACTTTTATAACTGTTAATTTCAAGATATTCGTAAATGTACCATGGGAATATATAAAAGACACTTATGTGTTCTATAAGGGACTGAGAGTATGCACAGAAGAGATGGCATTTTGAATTGAATCTTAGTGGATGACTTCAACAATGAGAGAAATGATTAAGGCTGAAAATGACAGCTGTCAATGTAAAACTGCCCATCAGAGTTGACAGTCTGTAGCATGCTTTAGCTTCACAGTAAGTTACCTGGGAGAAAATTATGGAAAATACAACTAGAAAAATATCAGTGACCAGATTATGAGTAGTTTTGAATTCCAAACTAAAGATTTTGGCTCTGCTTGTATAGGCAATAAGGAAGGTTCTTTGTTTTTGTTTTGTTTTAGGGTAAAAATGCAGGAAACATTAAACTGATAGGAGATGAAAAGGGAGCTGGGAAGGGAATCTTAGGCCAGTATTTTCCAAACACCTCAAAGGACACATACAAAATGTTAACATGTGCATGTGGGCCAAACTGACAAGGTTTCACCTGTGTGTGGGCTGCCATCTCCCTGAGACCTGCTCCTCCCAGCTTCCCTGAAGGCTGAGAGAATAACTGTAAGTTATCTCACTTGACTCCATTGGCTCCACCATCAAAGAGCCTTTTACTTCTGTTGGGAAATCGTACCTTCAGCAAAGGAAGGAGGAAGAAGGGGTAAAGAGGACAAGACAAGGGATATAAGGAGACAAAATGAGAAAGGAAGCAGAAGTGTGGTATCATAAAGCCAGTGGTATCATGAGTCAAAGGAGGAGAAACATTTTTAAAAGGGAGAAAGCCAAAAAGAATTGACTGCTGTTTAAAAGAAGTCTTCAGTTCAGTTCAGTTCAGTTCAGTCACTCAGTCGTGTCCGACTGTTTGCGACCCCATGAACTGCAGCATGCCAGGCTCCCTGTCCATCACCAGCTCCTGGAGTTCACCCAAACCCATGTCCACTGAGGCAGTGATGCCATCCAACCATCTCATCCTCTGTCGTCCCCTTCTCCTCCTGCCCTCAATCTTTCCCAGCATCAGGGTCTTTTCAAATGAGTCAGCTCTTCGCATCAGGTGGCCAAAGTATTGGAGTTTCAGCTTCAACATCAGTCATGGGAGTTCAATTTTTATAGCCACTCTTGTATGAAAAGCAGTATGGAAGTTCTTCAAAAAATTCAAAATGAACTACCATATGATCCAGCAATTCCATTCCTGGATATGTATCTGAAAGAGTTGAAATCAGTATCTCTAAGGGATATCTGCACACTCATGTTCATTGCAGCATTATTCACAATAGCCAAGACTGGAAACAAGCCAAGTGTCCAACAATGTAAATATAGAGAAAAATGCTATATATATATATACACACACACATGCAGTATGTGTACACACACACACACAATGGAAGACTGTGCAATCATGAGAAAGAAGGAAACACTGCTGTTTGCAACAACTTGACTAGAGATAAGTTGGACACAGAAAAACAAATATTGTATGATCTTACTTATAAGTGGAATCTGAAAAAGCTGAACTTATAAAAACAGAATAAAATGGTAGTTACCAGGGCCTTGGGAGTGGGGGAATTGGGAAGATGTTGTTTAAGGGTAAAAATTTACAACTAGTTGATACAGAGGTCCCGGAACTCTAATGCATAACATAGTGATTACAGTCAGCAATACTGTATTAGAAACTTTTTGGACATTTAGGAGATCAAACCAGTCACTCCTAAAGGATATCAACCCTGAATATTCATTCACTAAAGCTGAAGCACCAAAACTTTGGCCGCCTGATGCAAAGAGCTGATTCATTGGAAAAGACCCTGATGCTGGGAAAGATTGAAGGCAGGAGGAGAAGGAGGTGACAGAGGATGAAATGGTTTGGATGGGTGTCACCGACTGGATGGACATGAGTTTGAGCAAACTCAAACTGGATGATACTGAAGGGCAGAGAATACTGGAGTAATGCAGTCCATGGGGTTACAAAGAGTCAGACATAACAGCTATTGAACAGCAAAGAGAGTGAATCACAACTGTTCTTAACACAGAAAAGAAATGAAACTATGTGATATGATAAAGATGTCAGCTAATACTACTGCTGTAATCATATTGCAATATATAAATGTATCAAACAAATGCCTTGCACACCTCAAACTTGCCCAATGTCACAGTCAATTATATCTCAATAAAACAAAGAGAAAAAAAAGAAAAATCAAATTGTGTGGAAGCTAAGAGGACACAGGTTAGGACAATGTCATCCCTCATTGCTTATTAGAGAGCAGTTTGAGTGAAAAAGAGGGCATGAAAGGCAGATTAAGTAGTGACTGGGAGGTAGAGAAGTGATGTGTACAGGTCACAGTTCTTATAAGAAGCTACTGGGGGAAGGCAAAGAGCAATAATCTGAAAAGAGAGGCAAGGGCTCATTGGGAAATCGAAGACTGGAGTATGTGTGTAGGACTGAGGACAGGAGAAAAAAGGAAACAATTGATACAGCAAAATGTGGACAAGTGAGAGAGAGTGGAATCAAATGCATGAGTAGAGAAATTAACCTTGGCATTTGTTAAAAATATATCTTTCTTTACTAGAAGTATTGATGGAGAGAAAGAGATTTTGAAGGGAAGAAATGTGAGAATGTTCTCACTCAATAGTTTTTGCTTTTTCTGTAAAATAAAATGTGAGCAGGCTGGTAATCATTCAACAATTCCTACTGGGGAAAAGGATAGTTGACAAGGTAGAGTGAAGTTAGGGTCAGATGAATCTATCAGTCATGTTCTGAACACTGTGCCCAACAATATCCTAGGTGCTGTAAAGGATGTAAAATATGGATGACATAATGCTTGTCCTTGAAGGGAAACACACATACAAACATCTTTAAAAATAAGGAAATCTTTGCAAACTAAACTATTATTTGCTGCAAAGCACAAAAGCAATCTTACAGAAGAACTAGGGGAGCAGTGAAGAAGCTGAGAAAAGCTTCATGCATTATGTGGATAAACAGAGGATTCATTTTCAGAAAGAAGCAGAGGCCAGAGTCAGGATGGCACACATGGCAGATAGTAGAGGAAGTGGGTGATGAGGAACACAACTGAATACTTTGGAAGGAACCAGAGTGCCTGTGGGGAGTATAAAGATGCATGAAGATCAGTTAGGTATTTACATGCAGGATGGAGGAGAGCATGGAGATAATAGAGGTAGAAACATAATAAACCAGGAAACTGTTGCAGCAAACCAGATGTGAGGCTATGCAGGAATAATGCCCATGCCAGAATGGGGAGAGAAAGGGATAAATCTGAGATACATTCTGAAGGATGATTTGCTAAAATAATGTGACAGATTGGATATTGATTGGGAGGAAGCAAAGAATAAACTGTGTTTTTAAGTTTTCACTTCTGGGAGATAGAAAAATGATGTTATTGCCAAAATGGAACATCTGGGAAAACAAGACTGTTCTGGGGTGAGGATGATGAGTTTCAGTTTGGGGCTTTTTGATGTTTAGGGGAATAGTAATGAAGATAGATGATAGGTATTTGTTGGACATTTCAAGTCTGTGATGGGAAAGTACAGGGACTTCTAATTTAAATTATCACCAAGAGGTCATCAATGAAGCTTTGGGAAAGCATCAACTCACCAGAGAAAAGTGCTTGGAGACACACAGGATCAGACAATTAAGACTTGAGTTTCAATCAGCATTTCCAGTTAAAACTGAAGAACAAGAAGCCCAAGCCTGATAAGGAGGCAAAGCAAAGGATCAGAAAGTATGGGCAACTAATGAATCAACATGTTTTGAAACACAGCAAGAAGAAAACCTCCATTTTGTTGCAGTCCTGAATATTCATTGGAAAGACTGGGGCTGAAGCTGAAGCTCCAATCCTTTGGCAACCTGATGCGAAGAACTGACGCACTGGAAAAGACCCTGATGCTGGAAAAGATTGAAGGCAAGAGAAGGAGATGACAGAGGATGAGATGGTTGGATGGCATCGCCGACTCAATGGATATGAGTTTGAGCAAGCTCCGGGAGTTGGTGATGGACAGGGGAGCCTGGTATGCTGCAGTCCATAGGGTTGCAAAGAGTCGGACATGACTGAGCAACTGAACTGAACTGACAGGTCATGAAGAAATAGAATTGATAAAAATACCCTGAATCAGCAAAAGGAGATCATTTTAAACTTTTCAGCAATCAATTTCAGTGAAGCAATGGGAGAAGAAGAGAATGAAGGTATGAGGTAAACAGACAGTGATTATATGCTCAAATCTTTCCAAAGGAAAGCATATTAGAATTTCTTAGAGTCTTGAGGAAGTGCTTTGTTGATCATCAGTGAAATTGATGGGGTGTTATACTAGACCCTGCTCACCCCTCAGCCATCTGGAGCAGCTCCATTTACATGTTTGTAAGTTTGTGTATGTGAGCACATGTGCCTGTGTGTATGTGTCTTCACACACATATAGATTTAGGAGCCGCGTATAATATTTTATTTGGAAAGGTGTGTGATGCTAAAATAAAACATAAAATTTAATAATCTTCTCTAGAAGTTTGGCAATCAAAAAGAGACCAATAATAGATGAGTGCTAAAGAAGATCGGGTAATTTTACAACAGGATATTTACTCCCAGTATTTCGAGAAAACTGGCTGTGGACTCATACTTCTCTTATTTTAAATGTTGGCTCTATTTACCAACTGTGTGAGTGAGTTACTTGGGTTTCCCAGGTAGCTCACTGGTAAAGAATCTGCCTACCAATGCAGAAGACACAGGAAATGGAGGTTTGATCCCCAGATTGGGAAGCTTAGCTGGAGGAGGAAATTGCAACCCACTCTAGTACTCTTACCTGGAGAATCCCATGGAGAGAGGAGCCAGGTGGGCTACAGTCCATAAAGAGTGTCCACAAATAGTTGAATACAACTGAGCACACACGCGCATGAATTATACAGCCTCTCTTAACCTCAGTTCTCAGCTGTCTGAAATGAACACAGCGGTTCACTTTGTGGGGTGATTGTTAGGATGAGGTTGGAGTAGGCAAGGAGACCAATTTCTTTCATCTCTGATTTCCATTTCAATGAATGTGATTTCCACAAACCACACACTGAGGTACATAGGAAATGAAACTTCATGTTCTGTAATTAATCTGAATCTCTGACTTGAGCTCCTATTTCGATTGATGGCAGAAATCTTAGCTGAGTCATTTCTAGGTGAACTCAAAAGCTCTGTGTATTCTCAGACATTTAATTTTTAAACCCAAGTAAATCCATGATTTACCTCCCCACACAGTCTGTCCAGGGTGGCATCTAAGGTCTCATGCATCTTCTTGGTTCTGAGCATCTAAGATCTCATGCGTCTTCTTGGTTCTGAGTTGTCCTTGGTCAACTTGTTGTCGTTGGCATGCTTTGGGATTTGCCCTCTGCCTTCCTCCTGGAGCCCCTGTCATGCTCTACATAGGCACTGGATGATGTGTAATGGGTCCTGCCTCATCTTCTGATGCTCATGAAACAAACCAAGCTTCACTGACTGCTGTGGCATCTTCTTACCTGGAGCAAGAGTCCACTCTCTGTACACCAGCTATTTCAGCCAGCTAGAATATATTCATCTCTTCAGGGCCATGAGAAAATATGAGTCTCCCTTGGAGACTTATTGAGGTTTAGGGGGTTACCTTGAGCTCCTTCAGACCTGCCTGGCCCCTCAAGTATAGTCATGATTGCACCAACTCTCAGATTCCCCCTAAGGTTTTTTTTTTTTTTTTTTTTTTTTTTCTTAGAAGTAATGTCCTTTTGGGCTACACTTTGGGAAATTCAGCTCTGGTCTTAAATTTACAAACCTAGCTGAGGTTTCTCTGCTTATATCTCCTGGAAAACAACAGGAAAGAGAGGCCATCTCACAGAGTCCTTTCAGAAACCCTTTTGAACATATCAATGTTCAAAAGCTGTGTTCCTGCTCTCCTACTGTGCCTTTTCCCCTCCTTTTCTCCTGCTTACAGCATGTAGTGGTGTTGTTCAGTTGCCAAGTGGTGCTTGACTCTGAGACCCCATGGACTGAGCCCACCAGGCTCCTCTGTCCATGGGATTTTCCAGGCAAGAATACTGGAGTGGGTTGCCATTTCCTTCTCCCGTGGATCTTCCCAACCCAGGGATCAAACTCATGTCTCCTGTACTGGCTGGCAGGTTCTTTACCACTGAGCTATCTGGGAAGCCCACAGTCTCTAGTGTGGATCTGAGCAAAACTCTGCTTGCACTTGGTCACTGATATTTACAAAGCCTTTCTATGCACAGCTTGGATCTTCAGTAGATGAAATTCCTTGGATGTTTTGCTATCTTCTTGAAACCTGGTTTTTGATGGAGCTGGATGAGTAAGCTGGACAAAGTTCTGTCAAGCTGCTCTAGGGGCTAAGACCAAGTTTAATGTCAAGTGATGGTGCTGAAGTCTTCTCCCAAGAATATTGTGCGATTTTGTTTTTTTCTGTTTGTTTTTAAATCAGGCTACACACATAGTAATGGTTAAAGGAGGAAATGGATTAATTTAGATCATATAGGTTTGCAAGGTAGTTTTAGGTCAACATAAGGGCAGCTTAGGCCATCCTGCCCACTTGGTGTTATTGCCTAGGTATAATATGGCCCCTATGTCAACATTTTCAGCACAGATATGCTAATTAGGTTGCTCAGCAGTCATTAAAAATGGAACAGCCCTACTGGACAGATTATAATTCATGCAGTTTCCTGGTACAGTCATTTGATAACCAGGACGGCTAAGAAAACTGCCCTGTCAGCTAACCTCAGAAAGGGGCACAGAAACTAGTATCTATTCTACTCCCCAAATTGTGATGATATATTACTTATTTGGTTTGTGAAAACCTACCAACACCCACACAGACACACATACACTCCTCACATGTTGAAACAACATAGAGTTACCATTCCTTACGGCGGCAGAGACCTCAGAGTAACTCACTCGTGGGTTCAGCTTTCATTCTAGTTGTCTGAAAAGTTTGCCCTGCAGGATTTCCAGTTGACTAGGATCAAAGCCTGCATATCAATAACTTCAGATACGGAGATGACACCACCCTTATGGCAGAAAGCGAAGAGTCTCTTGATGAAAGTGAAAGAGGAAAGTGAAAAAGTTGGCTTGAAACTCAATGTTCAGAAAACTAAGACCATGGCATCTGGGCCCATCACTTCATGGCAAATAGATGGGGAAACAGTGGAAACAGTGGCAGACTTTATTTTGGGGGGCTCCAAAATCATTGCAGATGGTGACTGTAGCCATGAAACTAAAAGGCACTTGTTCCTTGGAAGAAAAGTTATAACCAACCTAGACAGCATATTAAAAAGCAGAGATATTACTTTGCCAACAAAGGTCTATCTAGTCAAGGCTATGATTTTTCCAGTAGTCATGTATGGATGTGAGAGTTGGACTATAAAGAAAGCTGAGCATGGAAGAATTGATGCTTTTGAACTGTGGTGTTGGAGAAGACTCTTGAGAGTCCCTTGGAAATCCTAAAGGAAATCAATCCTAAATATTCACTGGAAGGACTGATGTTGAAGCTGAAACTCCAATACTTTGGCCACCTGATGCAAAGAACTAACTTATTTGAAAATACCCTGATGCTGGAAAAGATTGAAGACAGGAGGAGAAGGGGACAACAGAGGATGAGATGGTTGGATGGCATCACCGACTCAATAGACATGAGCTTGAGCAAGCTCCAGGAGTTGGTGATGGACTGGGAGGCCTGGCGTGCTGCAGTCCATGGGGTCACAAAGAGTCAGACATGACTGAGTGACTGAACTGAACTGAACTGAACGATCAAAGACCTCTCTTGCACCACGCATTTTCTAAGCCACACTGTTTCCTGAATTGTTCTCTTTTTTTCTGTCTCTCTTTTTTGGGACTGATTCAAAGACTAACCAAATAGCTTTCATATTTGCCCATAACTGTAATTTTTCAGGGGCTTCCTTGATGGCACACTGAGTAAAGAATCCCTTGCGATGCAGGAGACACAGGAGAGGCAGGTTTAATCTTGGGTTAGGAAGATCCCCTGGAGGAGGAAAAGGCAAACCACTCCAGTATTCTTGTCTGAAAAATCCCATGGACAGAAGCACCTGGCGAGATACAGTCCAAAGGGTTGCAAACAAATCGGACATGACTGAGTAACTAACTACACTTAATTTGTCTAGAATTCATACTAACTAAACTAAATCTATAATACCTTGTTTATTAGAAGCCCCTTTTTCATTAGACATGGATCAAATCAGAAGTTTTTAAACTAGTGGTAATATTGCCACATTAAGACTTTCAGTACTCACTCTCTTTATTGTTCCAGAATTTTGAGAAAATACTGCCATGACCTCCCTAGGATTTTTCTTTTGGAGAACCTGTGCATTTAAATGCATATGTTTTAGTGTCTTTGGATAATGTAAAGTTTTTTCTAAGCCATTGATATAAAGGCCACAAGCCTGAGTATGTTTAAGCATTGAAGATAAAGCAATAGAAGAAATAAGACACTGAGATTAAGCCTTGTCCCAAAAGAATTGTGGAGACACACTCTAGTTCTCAGATAAGTAGGTTCATTTTTCACAAGAAAGAAGTTTTCCCTTCTATAAATGGGAGGAAGAGTGAAAGACCAGAAAAAAAAAAAATAGAAAATCAAATTTGAAGGAAATCCAGAGTACAGAGGACTCACGGGATAGTTTCACTTTCATCTCAGAAACATGAGAGAGAAATCAGCATGAGCTTTGGTGTCAAACTGAAACATTTTTCATTTGACATGATGCAAATGAGAACTGAAACCACCAGGATTTCCTGCCCGTGTGTTAAACAACACTGAACAAGTAAAAGTAATTTCATTATGTTGAAATAAGCCCTTATTTTAACAAGGGAAACTAAGCCCTTGCCTTAAATGCTTATGTATCAAAACTAGCAGTTTGGTCATCAAGACTCCATTCAGCAGTGTTTCCTTGCCATTCCCCCCCCCCCCCCATTCAATGGCACAACATCATAAATTCAACCCAGTTCCAATCAGGTAACTACTTTTCAAAATAGTTGCCTTGAAATTGCCCAAACCAGACCCTAAAAACCTATAACTATTTTTCTTTTAAATCCCCTTTTGAAGGTGCAGCCACAATTCTGTCAAACTGATGTTAGCCTTTTCTGCAGTAGATCTAAGAAACTTCAATTTGCTTTATCAACAGGTTCATCTCAAGGTCTTTTAGATGGCTGCTGGTCAACCCAAAATGGGTTTTCATTGCTCCTTTTCATAACTAAATGTAACTCATTTAACTGATTCCACATATAAAATTTATAGACCCGATATTTTCCCTAATAATACCTACATGTATGGATTTCATAGTAGTGCAAATAGAAGTCAAGAATAAAGCAGCAATGCATTTATGAATAATGCTCAAATGTTCTTAATTTACTCTTAAGTCTTGTAAAGTGTGTGTTATGAACTACATACGTCTAGATCTCCTTAATAGGGTGTTGTCTGATCTTTCCTTTTTTTATAATCTTGGGTGGTTTGCTTTTCTTCTCAGAGCTTGGATTTCTTCTTCAGTAAAATGGGGTTCATTACTATACCACAAAGTTATTGGCAGAATTAAAGGGGTCCCTGTAGGTAGAGAGCCTAGAATAATCTCTAGTATATGGTACAAATACACTGTGTTGGTTCCATTCTTCTTTTTGTATATTTCCTTCTCGAAATTTGGAAGTTTGCCATATGTTGACAAAAAGTATAACTTGTTCTCATTTGTCTATATTGCTGAACAGAGAATCTAGGAAAATGAAGTCTCTGCATGTCCCCACTACCCAGCAAATATTTTAATGTCCTTAAGATTATTTTCACATTGAGAGAGGAAGGCAGTGTCTCAGTGACTGAGAGAAAGCCATAAAATGCCCCAAGGCTCCTTAACTACTGGGAAATAGAAGCTCTACCTTTTCATTTAGTTGGGAGCTCCGGAGTTTATTAATTTTTTTCCAGTAGTTGATCTTTCTATCACATCTTTTCCTATTGTATGTAGTATTTTTTAGTAAATACTGAGAATTTGGGTGACAAATGACTTGTGCAAATTTCAAAAATTCCAATTAAGTACTGTACCTATTCCTGAATGTAAATTATAATTCTCCTTATGCTTGATGTTCAAGGGGTTAAAAGCGGAATCATAAGGGAAAAACTAGAGGTTGCCATATTTTTGTATCCAAGTTTTGAAATGTTTTCTTAGCTGGAATTTCCCTTTCTTTCCGTCTCTGTTCATTTGTATCCATCTGCTTCTCTCTCTCAAACACATCTGTGTCTGCACATAAACATACACACACACACACACACACACACACACACACCTGGCTTTCTTCCCTTTCGTGCTTTCATGTCACTGACTTTTACAGAATCTACGCTTAGGCAGTCTGGACAGCAGCAATCTAAAGACAGATTCCATCAAGCTCGTATCTGTTAGAACCTGCAGTGCTTGCATTTGGATTCGATATCTAACAATAATGTGGTATTTTATAAACATTAGTGAGGATGATTTTGCACTGGTCAGCAAAGGTAAAAAAAAATAGGTGCTTTGGGAAAACAAATAAAAAAGGAATTGGATCTGTCTCAATAAATTGCACAAATTGTAAATATCCCAAAGATGCAGCCGCTTACTCTGGCATAGGAAAATAAAGCTGACAATTACGCTTTAGAATGAATAGGTGAGTAATATGATGGCTAAAAAATTTCCTTTACCATTGTTCTTCTATTAAGTGCAGCAGTGTATTTGTTTATTAAATGCAGTTTCTGTCCTATCTGTCCGTTCAGTTCTTCAGATATTATTTTTATAATGCCAGTGAAGATTTACAGTCAAGTCATGATCCTTTTCTATTCTGGTTTGGATCTGCAGATACACTTGTTCCATCAAGTTAAACATAATTATAGAATAATCTTTCACAAATATTATAGCTAATAACATTAGGGCCTTTATACATTCTGGTCCTTCATTTATGCACATTAAAATTTCATTTGAAATGAAAGAACTCTGAAGGTTTGAATATCTTTTTAAAACATCATATGTGGTTTCTAGCATTGTGTGCATCAAAACCTCAGAATTGGCCATGTTTGGTCAGGATTACATGACCTGGACAAAGTCAGAAGCAACTTGAAAGAAATAATTTCTGGCTGTAGCAAAGCAAACCTTAGTTTGATTACGAACTAAACATTCCTCTTTGGTTTTAAAGATCAGAACTTTATATTTTACTCAGGCTATGGTCTGAACAGAGTTTTGTTTAGTGGGAAAAATGATCGTCCTTTTAAGTTTTACAAGTACATGTTGTAATGCCGAAGACTCAACGTGTAGGAATTTGCCATGACAAAATCGACAATTCAGGGCATTGTTTTGACATGAATTAACATAAATATCACATCAGACAATTTTTAGTTTCTTCACTGAATGTAGAGTCCTAGAATTTTGCTGCTTATATTAATTTTAGCACTCATGGAAACTAGAAATCCTCATGAGTTTATTTACCATTGTATAAATTCCAGTGTGTGACTGTACGAAGTAAATTTAATGCTGTGTTTTGAAGGACTGGCCCTTATTTTTAAATACTTTCTAACGTTTAATCTACATTAACCTTTTTTATTTTTTTATGTAATCACTTTTCATTAACTGCTATGAAACAAGTTCTCATAAACCAAGAAGACATGCTGTTCTGTTGTGTAACCATGGGTAAGAAAGATGATAGAACTTCGTACTGAAGAAATGTGGTCTGTTTGATTACAATATTATCTTTTTCTTTGGCTTTAAAAATAATGTTCTCAGGATTAAAACAAAACCTAACAGACTTTGTACAACTCTGATTGTTAATATTAGGTTGGTAAAAGTTTCAGTAGATGTATTACTTTAGAACATTTTGGCATTTATAGAAGTAATTTTATTAAATGTGTGAGACTAGATATGTTTCAAGATTCACAGCTATATTCATAATTAAAATCAATGGATAATTAAAGTTAATACACTCCTTCACTCTCTTTTTAAAAAATATTTATTTCTACAAAACAAGAGCCAACTGTATTTCTCTAAAAATATCCTATAGTGACTTTGCAAATTAGTCAATGAATTTTAACAGGGTATGCTCTGACTTTGATTTTTTGTGCTATCTAAATGGGCAAAGGTTTATTTTTCCTACCTATTGTTCTGAGCTATATTTCCATATTCTTGGGGGCACACTGATTTTGTATTGTCAAGTGACAGCATCAAAACATCACTCCCAACTTTCTGCACTTAATTGTAATACCATTTATTGATAAATGATGGTGTATCTGTCCTCTATTACTGAGAATAGTCCTCATATTCCTCAAGTCAAGAAGATCCCCTGAAGAAGGAAATGTCAACCCACTCCAGTATTCTTGCCTGGGAAATCCAATGGCCAGAGGATTCTGGTGGACTACAGTCCAAGAGGTCACAAACAAGCTGGACACAGCTCAGTGACTAAACAACAACAATTATCAATTATGTACCTAATTCTCTTTCAGTGATAGGATCACCTATTTTAAACTTGTCGGAATCCTCTCAAAAATAAATAAATAAATAAAGGCTTCCCTGGTGGCTCAGACGGTAAAGCGTCTGCCTACATGGTGGGAGACCTGGGTTCGATCCCTGGGTCAGGAAGATGCCCTGGAGAAGGAAATGGCAACCCACTCCAGTACTCTTGCCTGGAAAATTTCATGGATGGAGGAGTCTGGTGGGCTACAGTCCATGGGGCCGCAAAGAGTCGGACACGACTAAGCGACTTCACTTTCACTTTCTCAAAAATAAGTAAGATTCATATAGTACAATAGAAATTCTCCTTCCTCCTCCTGGAATCTGTCTCAGCTTTTTCCCTTAAAACTATACTTCCTGCCTACTTCCAGCTGTGAATAAACATGGACATAGATAAGCATTGTTGATGCATGACCTTTGCCCACTTGTGATGGTAGATAGATGACACTGCATTGAGCAAATGAAGAAACTGCTGCTTGGATCAGCACTCACTTAAGAGGAAAGATCATTTCTCCTTTCTTGCTATTTAGCCAAGCATTTACTGTGGGGATTTCCAAAGACCCAGTATTAGGGTTTCTGTCAAAAAGTTGACGGTCATACACACATATCTTGAAAGCAAATAGTTTGAAGTCAAAGGGCATAACTCATTGCATTTATTCCATACATGTTGTTAATTTAAGGTGCACTTTCTATCTCAAAAGGTCAGGAAATATCAATTTGATAGCTCATTCTTGTTCTACCTAATATTTTCTTTACTTTACATGCAAACACATCCAAGAGCCCAAAAGAGGCAAAGGAAAAATCATGTAAATTGCCTGATCTTTGTTCAGTGCAAAAGCTGAATTTAGCAGCTCTGCTCATCCAGCTCCCAGAGAAATCAAACATCACAGAAAGTTTTGCCTTGCTGAATGGCCTTTCTGACCTTATTTTGAACAACTGAAGATGTAAAAGAGCCATAAGGACGAAAGCAGAGATCATATTCCCTGGTAATACAAATTTCTTATCTTGAGATCTCCCCCAGTAGCATGCTGGTCATTGGGTTCCTCCTGGCTTGGGAAAGCAAATTGTGAACATCCTCTTCTGAATCCAGTGATATTATGCTGGTGACATAAAATTAGGGTGGTGGGAATATGTACACAAAAGATATTGGCAAATGGTAATATCAAGGAAATGATTTTTTCCTTATAAGGAGCCAGTTGTTAAATATTTACCAGAATATCATGGGTTATCTCTCTAATTAATTTGAGTTTACTGATTATTTTAATTGATTGCATTATACTTATGACTAGTGATTTGATATTTAATTGTATTTAATTGTATTTAATAGTGGAAGAAGATACTTAAGCATTGTCTCATAGTGTATGGATATTTTCCTTCGCTTAAGTGGCATCACTCCTTTCCTATCTTTTTGCACCTCACGTTTCTCACTTAATAATCTATCTTGGGAGATCTTCCTAAGTCAGCACACACAGATCTACTTCATTTTGTGTTAACAACCACATTACACTCCATTGAATAGCTTCACCAAAGTTTATTTACCCAGGTCCCTTAAGTTGAACAAAATAGCTAGTTTCCAGTTTTTAGCTATTATAAAGAATGCTGTGTTGACCACATTTTTTCAGACTCTACTTTGTGTAAGCCACTTTTATATACCCAGAGAAGTGAAAATGCTGAGTTAAAATGTAGGGGGCATTTTATGTTTTGATAGATATTGTTAATTTGAGGTCCTTAAAGTCTGAGTACAATTTGGCATCATTGAAAGTATCATTTAAAATGGTAACTCATGAAAATATAGGTGGAACACTCTCTGACACAAATCATAGCAAGATCCTCTATGACCCACCTCCCAGAATAATGGAAATAAAATAAAAAATAAATGGGGTGCGGAGGGAGGTGGGATAGGGGGTTAAAATGGCAGGAGGACACATGTTCACCTGAGGCTGATTCATGTCGATGTATGGCAAAAACCGCCACAATATCATAAAGTAATTAGCCTCCAATTGAAACAAACGAACAAACAAACTAGGAGTATAACTGCCATATGACCCAGCAATCCCACAGTTGGGCATACACACAGAGGAAACCAGAATTGAAAGAGATACAGGTACCCCAATGTTCATTGCAGCACTATTTACAATAGTGCTAGTTGTGGCATGCAGGCTTAGTTGGCTCTGCAGCATGAGGAATCTTAGTTCCCCAACCAGGAATCAGATCTGTGTCCCCTGTACTGGAAGGTGGATGCTCAAGCACCAGACTACCAGAAAAGTCCCCTAAGTGCCTTTTAAAACAGTTGTTCTTGGATATGATCCCATCCTTCACCATCTTAGGAATTATCTTTTCTCTTTTATGTATTGCTGGTTCAGAGGTTAAAGCGTCTGACTCCAATACAGGAGACCCAGGTTCGATCCCTGGGTTGGGAAGATCCCCTGGAGAAGGAAATGGTAACCCACTCCAGTATTTTTGCCTGGAGAATCTCATGGACAGAGGAGCCTGGTAGGCTGCAGTCCACAGGGTCTCAAAGAGTCGGACACGACTGAGTGACTTCACTTCCCTTTTTCTTAGCTTTCCCCCCTTATTTTTGATACAGCATATCTTCCTATAGCTTCTTGAAAAAGGAGCATGGAAAGTACATTTTTCGACACTTAGCTTTATTAAGATGTCATTTTTCTCCCTTCATACTTTCTAAATCTTAGCTTGGTTAAGTATTCTGGTTGGAAATCAATTTCTTTTTGAATTTTACAGAATCTATTATTTTCTAGCTTTTGTTGTTGCTGTTGAACCATCTGGGTAGCATAGGACCTGTATTTTCTCTCCTAAAGTTTGAAGACAGATTTCCTTATCCTATGTATTCTTCAATAAAAGTGAAATATTTTAGAGTGGTTTGTCTTTTGTAAAAAATTTATTTTTAGTAGGTTATTTCAATCTGTCAACTCCTGCCTTTCCATTCTAGGAGCTGGAGGACAAAGAGAGGGCCAATGCAGCAGTATTCTTTAGTGCAGGCAATAAGGAAGTATCTGAAAAGAATTTTAAAATAATACTCTTCTTTGATTACCACGTGTCAGAAATTCTCCCTCTAAATCTATTATCACTTTAAGAAAAATTACTGGCTGGCATTGTTGAGTTTTGATAATATACATGTAACTTTCAAATTAACACATTTGCATCACTTATTCTATACTAAATGTATTTTGCATGAAGATTAACGTGGAGAATGTCTAGTTATAGAGTTAGTCCCATCCTTCTAATTTGTGCCAACATAGCTCCACTCATTCATTTTGAAAGTAAGTTTCTAAGGGTTCAGAATTATTTGACTTCTCTGTGGGTGTAGCTTCTGCTTTGAGCCCCTACTGTACTACTTAAGTCTGTATTTAAATAATAAATGCAAAATTGCACGGCATAAGTCTGTATTTAAATAGATGCAAAACAAATAATGATAGCATAGTGGTTGTAAAGATGAAGAACTGGAACCTGAATTATTTCAATGCTGTCATTCTGTGGGACCACTGGTATTTTTACTTTTAAGTTTTGTTATTGTTTTGGCTATGCCACGCTGCATGCAGGATCTTAGTTCCCCAAGCAGGGATTGAACCTTCACCCCCTGCAATGGAAGTGCAGAATCTTAACCGCTGGACCATGAGGGAAGTCCCCACCATTGGATTTTTAATTTGGAATTTAATTTTTCTTTAAATGAGCTAGAGTGCCAGTTGTGAGGTACAATATTTTTTCTTTGAAAGTATAGGTTTAATTCATTTATAATATTTTATCAAGTGTAAATAATGTCTCATAAGTTGATATTTATTCCTTTTAAATTGTTATGTTGAAGCAAAATGAATGAAGAAAAAATTACTATTATATGACTTTTATAAAAATAAGTATATTGATTAATACAAGATGATTAAAATGATCTGTATTAGGTGTTGGATAAAATAGATATGTTTTATATAGTTTTAAATAGTTTCATATATTTTCATTGAACTTTCTTCACTTCTATTCTCTGTCTTTTTGTAACTGCTCTTATTTAGATGTGGGAGCTCCTGGGTTTATCCTCTAATTTTCTTTTCTTTGCTCTTATATGTTCTTTCTCTTTTCCTTTCATTCATTTTCAGAGAGATTTCTTCAACTTGCTATTCCTTTCTTTGATTTTTAAAATTTCTACCATCAAATTATTAATTTTCAAAAGCTCTTTCTTGTTGTCTGAATTTATTTTCTTAATGGCATACTCTTTTTGCTTTATGGAAGCTTAAATACATATATGCATTCATATTATATATGTTGTATAATTATATATGTTATATAAGTTAGTTGCTCGGTCGTGCCTGACTCCTTGTGACTGACCCCACGGACTGCAGTCCACCAGGCTCCTCTGTCCATGAGATTTTCCAGGCAAGGATACTGGAGTGGGTTACCATTTCCTTCTCCAGAGGATCTTCCCCACCCAGGGATCAAACCTGGGTCTCCGCCACTGCAGGCAAATTCTTTACTGACTGAGCTACAAGGGAAGCCCATATGTGTTGTATACATATATACAAATATGTATATATACATATTAACCAGTCTAAAATTAGTAATTACTAATTTTTCTTTTAGGTTTTCTTCTACTCCCTATATTGTTATCTATTTCATTAGCAATTGTTTGAGACAATCTGTTTGGTCTTCTTTTTCTTAGTAGGTTTGGCGTTTCCCTAAAGTGTAGTGATCCTTCTTTGTCTGTTTATGTTTAGGTTGAAATGCTCAAAAGCTAATTTTAAAGTCAGCATGCATGGCTGAAACTTGTTTATTGGTGGATCTCATAAAAGGATTATTGAATAAGAGGCCAGTTGTTTTGCCAGTGACCTCAAATTATCATATATGTGGTCAATTTTCCTCAGCTGGTCAATTTCCCCAATGAAGAATCTTTTTAATTTTTGTTAGTGGGAGTGGAGAACTGAAGAGGTGAGATATATTATGAGGTCAGCTAGCTTTCTGAAAGCTTCAATATGAAAGTCAAGAAAGTGTTAGTTGCTCAGTCATGTCAGACTCTTTGCCATCCCATAGACTGTAGCTTACCAGGCTCCTCTCTCCAGGCAAGAATACTGGAGTGGGTAGCCATTCCCTACTTCAGGGGATCTTCCTGACTCAGGGATCAAACTCGGGTTTTCTGCTTTGTAGGAGGATTCTTTACCATCTGAGCCACCACAGGTGTTCAGGCATGAAAGGGGTCAGCAATCTTTTTGCCTGCTGTCCCTAGAGTCAAGACTCTCTTTCATTTCAGCTCTCCAAAACAATCTTGCTTTCTGCCAGGCTATGCAGTCTGGGAAAGAGTAGATCTGAGGTCTAACAGGTTATACACATTTCTAACAAGCCATGTGTTTTTAGCACTAGTTTCTGAGTTCTGTAGTGGGAATTGTCTCATTTCTCATTGGCTTAGATTTCTAAACACTTAGGTCTTAGCTTCCTCAGTTCTAAGGCAATCATGGTTTATCTATCCTCTCAACATCTTGAAAATATTGTTGACAACTTTTTTCTGAAGAAAACTCTTTTTCATTCTCTGGCTTTTTTTTTTTTTTTTTAAATTGTCTGTCACTGTCATCTTATGGGTTATTGTAGGGCAAAAGGATAAAGACCTTGTTAAGGTGGATACATTCAAACATATATTCTCCTGATAACATACCAGACTGACTGGTCTCATCTTTCAGCAGATATGGCCAACTCTCAGGAAAGGCTGACCAAGAGGTTCTGTGGGAAACAAAATTAAAAGAACAGGTATCACTTCCTGTACCACATCAGGGAGATTCCTTCTCTCCTCTTAATATTCCTTGCAGTAGACATGGGCTTTTCTGGTAGCTCAGCTGGTATAGAAACCGCCTGCCATGAATGAGACCCCAGTTTGATTCCAGGGTCTGGAAGATCCCCTGGAGAGGGATAGGCTACCCACTCCAGTGTTCTTGGGCTTCCCTGGTGTCTCAGATGTTAAAGAATCCACCTGCAATGCAGGAGAACTGGGTTCGATCCCTGGGTTGGGAAGGCCCCTTGGAGGAGGGCCTGGCAACCCAGTCCTGTATTCTTGCCTGCAGAATCCCCATGGAAAGAGGAGCATGGCTGGGTACAGTCCACTACATGGAATCACAAAGGGTTGGACACGACTGAGCAACTAAGCACAGCACAGCAATAGAAAACATGTTCCACTTATCCAAAGGGAATCTTTCTTAACGTTTAGATGCATTTGTTTTTGTGAAAAGAGTTATATATAACTCACTTTAGAAAATTTGCTAAATGTCTTTGTTCAAATCTTTCTTTCATTACTGTGATTGCCAAATATCCCGTCTTGTGTAATAATTTTCTCATGCTCATTATATTTTGAAATAGATTCTATTTATTGTAAATACACAAAAGTACATATATACATTTTAAAGATAAATAATAAAAATAAACATTTATGAACTCACTCCATTGGCCAGATTATAAACTCCTTGAGGATGGCATTGGAAACTTGGGTTTGCCAAGCATTTTACACTTTATGTTTAATGTACTCATCAAAATAGGCATATGATGTAGATATTATTAATATTAATATTTATATTACATATTAAGGAACTGAGGCTTAGGGAGGTTAAGAATTTTGGCCAGATAATAAGAGGCCAATATGGTATATGTGATAAAGAACTGTTGCTGCTGCTGCTGCTGCTGCTGCTGCTGCTGCTAAGTTGCTTCAGTCGTGTCTGACTCTGTGTGACCCCATAGATGGCAGCCCACCAGGCTCCCCTGTCCCTGGGATTCTCCAGGCAAGAACACTGGAGTGGGTTGCCATTTCCTTCTCCAATGCAGGAAAGTAAAAAGTGAAAGTGGAGTTGCTCAGTCATGACCCCATAGACTGCAGCCCACCAGGCTCCTCTGTCCATGGGATTTTCCAAGCAAGAGTACTGGAGTGGGGTGCCATTGCTAAGTATAATGGTTTGCTAGGTAACTAAAATGGTAAAAAGAAAATTCTAAGATGTGAAGAAAGAAGAAACTGTAAAAACAGCCACTACCTCTAAACTGAGGGGGAAAAGTAAAGATATTGGAATTATTACAACCTAGAACCTGAAAGGAAGGTTTTCGTAGTTCTAAACCCGGATATCTGAGGCAGAGGACTCCTCAACAGGTTTCTGACCATAAAGGAGGGTTGTGTTGCTCTGGAACTCAGAATTCGAAGGAGCAGGTGCCAGCCCAGTGCTGATGTTGCTATGGAGTGTTGATGGGGCTGCTTCTGCAAGTGAAGAATAAATTGCAAACTGGATTCAACTGCAAGTGAGGAATAAAGTGCAAACTGGATTCAACTGCTGATAAGGGCTGAAACTGCTGCTACCAGGATGAAAAGCTGTGACTGGGGTGGTACTCAGAAATATACACAGATTGCTGGGACAAGAAATGGACAGTAAGGAGTCAGAAGGATTTTCTTCTTCCTCCTCTGCCCTGCTAGTCTCCATCACCCTCCAGTGGCAGATATAAGACTGGGACAGATACTCCAGGTCCAAGGGCAGAGAAGCCCCCACAAGATGGTAGGTGCTGGAACAGTAGCTGCATGGTGCTGGAATGAATTTGAGGAGATACCCCATGTCCAAGGCCAAAGGAGAATGCCAGAAAGATGGTAGGACGGGTGAAATTACATTTAGAATCAAACCTCATACCTGCCAGAGACACTCAGAAGGCTCAGACAAAGCTTGTGTGCACCAGGACCCAGAAACCCCACAGAGACTGACACAGAGCTGTGTTTGAGTGTCTCCTGTGGAAGTATGGGTCAGAAGTGGCCTGCCGCTGGGGCAAGGGCTCTGGTGCAGCAGACTGGGGTATGGCATAAGCCCTCTTGGAAGAGGTCCCATTAACCTCACCATAGAGCTGCCAGAACTTACACAGGACTGAGGAAACAGACTTTTAAAGGGCACAAACAGAAACTTTGAATACCAGGAACCAGGAAAAAGGAGCAGTGACCCCACAAGAGACTGACCCAGACTTCCTGTGAGTGTCCAGGAGTTTCAGGTGGAGGTGTGGGTTGGTGGTGGCCTGCTGCAGGGTTGGGAGCACTGAGTTTAGCAGTGCATGCATGGGACCTTTTGAAGGAGGTCACCATTATCTTCATTGCCTCCACCATAGTTTGGCCCCAGGTAAACAGCAGGGAGGGTACCCAGACCCACCCATCAACAGAAAATTGGATTAAAGATTAACTGAGTATGGCCTTGCCCATCAGAACAAGACCCAGTTTCTCCCTCATTCAGCTTCTCCCATCAGGAAGCTTCCATAAGCCTCTTATCCTTCTCCAGCAGAGAGTAGACAAACTGAAAACCACAATCACACAAAACTAACCAATCTAATCACATGGACCACAGCCTTGTCTACCTCAAAGAAACTATGAGCCATGCTGTGTAGGGCCAGCCAAGACAGATGGGTCATGATGGAGGGTTCTGACATAAAGTGGCCCACTGGAGAAGGGAACAGCAAACCACTTCAGTATTCCTACCATGAGAACCTTATGAACAGTATGAAAAGACAAAAAGATAAGACTCTGAAAGAACTCCCCAGGTCGGTAGGTGCCCAATAGGCTACTGGATATCAGTGGACAAACAACTCCAAAAAGAATGAAGAGACAGAGCCAAAGCTAAAACAACATCACGCAGTGGATGTGACTGTTGATGGAAGTAAAGTCTGATGCTGTAAAGAACAATATTGCATAGGAACCTGGAATGTTAGGTCCATGAATCAAGGCAAATTGGAAGTGGTCAAACAGGAGGTAGTAAGAGTGAACATCAATATTTTAGGAATCAGTGAATGAAAATGGGCTGGAATGGGTGAATTTAATTCAGATGACCATTACATCTACTACTGTGGGAAAGAATCCCTTAGAAGAAATGGAGTAGCCATCATAGTCAACAACAGAGTCTGAAATGTAGTACTTAGATGCAATCTCATAAACGACAGAAGGACCTCTGTTTGTTTCCAAGGCAAATCATTCAATATCACAGTAATCCAAGTGTATGCCCCAACCAATATAATAATGCTGAAGAAGCTGAAGTTGAATGGTTCTATGAAGACCTACAAGACCTTCTAGAACTAACACCCCCCAAAAAAGTCCTTTTCATTATAGGGGAAAGTGTGAAAATGAAAGTGAAGTTGCTCAGTCATGTCTGACTCTTTGCGACCCTCTGGACTGTAGCCCGCCAGGCTCCTCTGTCCATGGGATTCTCCAGACAAGAATACAGGAGTGGGTTGCCATTTCCTTCTCCAGGGGATCTTCTCAACCCAGGGATTGAAACCAGGTCTCCTGCATTGCAGGCAGACGCTTTATCCTCTGAGCCACCAGGGAAGCAATGCAAAAGTAGGAAGTCAAGAAATACCTGGAGTAATGGACAAATTTGGCCTTGGAGTACAGAATGAAGCAGGGCAAACGCTAATAGAGTTTTGCCAAGAGAATGCACTATTCATAGCAAATACTCTCTTCCAACAACACAGGAGAAGACTCAACATATGGACATCACCAGATGGTCAATACCAAAATCTTATTGATTATATCTTTGCAGCCAAAGATGGAGATGCTCTATACAGTCAGCAAAAGCAAGGGGCCTGATTGTGGCTCAAATAATGAACTCCTTATTGCCAAATTCAGGCTGAAATACAAGAAAGTGGGGAAAACCACTAGACCATTCAGGTATGACCTAAATCAATCCCTTATGATTATACAGTGGAAGTGACAAAAAGATTCAATGGATTAGACATGATAGATAGAGTGCCTGAAGATCTATGGGTGGAGGTTTGTGACATTGGACAGGAGGCATGGATCAAGAACATCCCCTAGAAAAAGAAATGCTAAAAAGCAAAATGGTTGTCTGGGGAGGCCTTATAAATAGCTCTGAAAAGAAGAGAAATGAAAGGCAAAGGAGAAACAGAAAGATATACTCATTTGAATGCAGATTTCCAAAGAATAGCAAGGAGAGATAAGAAAGCCTTCCTCAGTGATCAGTGCAAAGAAATAGAGGAAAATAATAGAATGGGAAAGACTAGAGATCTCTTCAAGAAAATCAGAGATACCAAGGAATATTGCATGTAAAGATGGGCACAGTAAAGGACAGAAATGGTATGGACCTAACAGAAGCAGAAGATATTAAGAAGAGGTGGCAAGAATACACAGAAGAACTATACAAAAAAGATCTTCATGACCCCAGATAATCATGATCACTCACCTAGAGCCAGACATCTTGGAATGTGAAGTCAAGTGGGCCTTAGGAAGCATCACTACGAAGAAAGCTAGTGGAGGTGATGGAATTCCAGTTGAGCTATTTCAAATCCTAAAAGATGATGCTGTGAAAGTGCTGCACTCAATATGCCAGCAAATTTGGAAAACTCAGCAGTGGCCACAGGACTGGAAAAGGTCAGTTTTCATTCCAATCCCAAAGAAAGGCAATGCCAAAGAATGATGAAACTACTGCACAATTGCACTTATCTCACATGCTCATAAAGTAATGCTCAAAATTCTCCAAGTCAGGCTTCAACGCTACATGAATCGTGAACTTCCAGATGTTCAAGTTGGATTTAGAAAAGGCAGAGGAACCAGAGATCAAATTGCCAACATCTGTTAGATCATCGAAAAAGCAAGAGAAACTGACTATGCCAATGCTTTTGACTGTGTGGATCTCAATAAACTGTGGAAAATTCTTCAAGAGATGGGAATACCAGACCATCTGACCTACCTCTTGAGAAATCTGTATGTGGGTCAGGAAGCAACAGTTAGAACTAGACATGGAACAACAGACTGGTTCCAAATTGGAAAAGGAGTATGTCAAGGTTGTATATTGTAATTCTGCTTATTTAACTTATGTCCTGAATACCTCATGATTATGCTGGGCTGGATGATGCACAAGCTGGAATCAAAATTGCCAGGAGAAATATCAATAACCTGAGATATGCAGAACACACCAAACTTATGGCAGAAAGTGAAGAAGAACTAAAGAACCTCTTGATGAAAGTGAAAGAAGGGAGTGAAAAAGTTGGCTTAAAACTTAACGTTCAGAAAATTGGATCATGGCATCTGGACCCATCACTTCATGGCAAATAGATGGGGAAACAGTGGAAACTGTGGCTGACTTTAGTTTTTTAGGCTCCAAAATCACTGCAGATGGTGATTGCAGCCAAGAAACTAAATGATGCTTGCTCTTTGGAAGGAAAGCTATGGCCAGCCTAGATAGCATATTAAAAAGCAGAGACATTACCTTGCCAACAAAGGTCTGTCTAGTCAAAGCTATGGATTTTCCAGTAGTCATGTATGGATGTGAGAGTTGGACTATAAAGCTGAGCATGGAAGAATTGATGCTTTTGAACTGTGGTGTTGGAGAAAACTCTTGAGAGTCCCTTGGATGGCAAGGAGATCAAGCCAGTCAATCCTAAAGGAAATGAATCCTGAATATTCACTGAAAGGATTTATGGTGAAGCTGAAACTCCAGTCCTTTGGCCACCTGATGAGAAGAGCTGACTAATTGGAAAACACCTGATTGAAAGTGGGAGGAGAAGGGGATGACAGAGGATGAGATGGTTGGATAGCATCACTGACTCAATGAACATGAATTTGAGTAAACTCCAGGAGTTGGTGATGGACAGAGAGGCCTTGCATGCTGCATTCCATGGGGTCAAAAAGAGTTAGACATGACTGAGTGACTGAACTGAACTAAACTGAAGATTGGGCCACCTGGCAAAGCAGAAAGAGGTGGCTGGTGAATCTCAGCTTCAACATCAGAAAGTCAGCAATAGAAGACTGGATTTGGACTTGGAAGACAATAACATAGAAACTGACAAATTGGTGCAAAAGCTTAATTTGTAACTGAGGTAAAATTTGCATGAAGGGATACACATTGTATTCAGATCAATGAGTTTTGACAAATAAATACACAGTATACCCATGTTCATGACTAATTCAAAGGACATGAACTTGGGCAAATTTTGGGAGATGGTGAGGGACGGCAAGCCTGGCATGCTGCAGACACGACTCAGCAACTCTACAACAACAAAAATACCCATGTAACCAATATTCCAAACAAGATACAGACTATTTCCATTACTCCAGAAAGTTCCTTTCTATCCCCTTTCAGTCTCATTTCTCATAAGGAGTCACTATTTTGGTTTGTACCATCAGAGACAGGTTATCCTGCTCTTGAACCTTTCATAAATTGAGTTAATATAATATATACTTTCTGGTGCCTTGTATTTTTTAATCTGTTTTTCTTGACTTTAAGGACCCTAATTTCATTATTATTTCTACAAAAAATTAAAGCGTTTCTTCTTTGTTGCTAATAAAAATACATCAAACATCTATTTTAAAATTCATTATGGCTGATATAATGAACATCTTTATCTATAAATCTTATATTCCTAGAATAGAGTCTATAATAACCAATATAATTGGTTATTATTTTACATCTGATGATTAACACTTATTAGCCAACATATTAAAAGAGATTAGGTTGATATTAATATCTAAGAAAGCACTGTAGATTACAGCTCTGATAGGTTTTAAGATGTGGTATTGGAGAACATAATATCAATAGGAGATGAAAGGAGGAAGCTGAGGGTCTGATTTAAGTGCTCTGTGTGAAAGTACCGAATGGCTGATTGGTGAGTATACCATTTAAAAACACAGGTGAATAACTTCTGATTATGTAGAGAGAGGGGCTTCCCTGGTAGCTCAGATGGTAAAGAATCCGTCTGCAAAGCAGACGTCTGCAATTCCTGGGTGAAGATCCCCTAGAGGAGGGATAGGCTACCCACTCCAGTATTCTTGCCTGGAGAATCCCCATGAACAGAGGAGCCTGGCACACTACAGTCCATGACATCGTAGAGTCAGGAGTGACGAAGCACAGCAAGGCGTTAGAGAGTAGCATTTAAAGAAATAAACTTGGCAATTGAAAGTCAAGTACTGAAAAACTGGTCCACAATAGCCAGAGAAATAGTTTTCAGATCATCTGACCTCCCCAGAAAGCTCACAAATAATTTTCTTGGGTGCCTAAAACAAGTGGCTTTGACTTGGCTGACTCTTATTTCCCATTAGTCACTAAAATAGCATACTATTGGCTGAACATAGTCTATGTTTATTCAGTTGTTTATTCAGTTGGTTTACATTGCTGTTTTTAAAAGTTTACTGATGAAATAATTAGGTGTATAGAAGATTCTACTTATTAGAAGCCCTTTGGGATATGGTGACTTGAATATATTAACTAACTCATATAGTGACAAAGGAGCTTCTCTGGTAGCTCAGCAGTAAAGAATCCACCTGCAATGCGGGAACCACAGGAGACTTGGGTTCGATCTCTGGGTGGAGAAAATCCCCTGGAGGAGGGCACAGCAACCCACTCCAGTATTCTTGCCTGGGGAATCCCATGGACAGAAGAGCCTGTCAGGGTATTGTCAATCAGGTCACAAAAAGTCGGAACAACCGAAGTAGCTTAGCACACACACACGCATAGTGAAAAAGAAAGTCCTAAAATATATTAAAAAGTCTTGTTTTATTTAACATTGTGTCATCCAAGTCAGAATTTGAATCTGTAAGAAGTGCAGTCTAAATCTAGATGAAGAGGATATTCCATAGATAAAAGTCTTGGCTAACCTTCAGTAATTGTTCTTTGTTGATTTTTTTCAGAAGTATATCTCCTTTGACTTTCTGTTTAGTCTCTTGGGACTAAGCTCTAGTCACAGAGCTTACTTGAACTCTCAGGTTCAAGGCTCAAGTGGATGTTCAAGTATAAATATCTAGAGTCACTTAGAACAAAGGGGTTTTTGAATCCACTGGTAAAGAACACTGAGCTCAGAATTGGTTCCTTCTAAAGTTGCCTTCTGAGAGACTTCTTAAGGCAGCACCGTGACCCAGTGCTGTGACTTGTAGGACAAAGGCACTGGTCCACTGCTCCAATAATGATAGAAAGTTACCAAACAGCACAAAAGCTCTATGAAATTGCTTTCCCTGTACCATATCATTTTCTAAATAATATCTTTCATTCTTCAAACTAAAAATATTCTTCTTACAAATATTTTTTACATGAAAAACTATAATCTTGGCTTAAATAAAAATATTAAATATATTTTATAATTTGAGATTTATTGATTTCTTTTCCCCTTCTTGAACTTATTGTTCCACTGATGTACAGAACTGGATCAATGCCAGGCTCAAGGTTGGCACCTAATAAACATTTGATTGATAGGTGGATTGATTGCTTCTGCCAACCAATGAAAACAATGGCTAATATGGCTTTACTTAAGATGTCTTTCAAATAAGACAATTTATGCCTATAATAACAGCTTTACCTCTAATTAAAAAATAAATATCTAGGTTACTTGAAGAGTAAGATTAATTTGAGTTCAAAGGAAGTCATAATTTTATAAATAACAACATATCATTCCAAAAAATTACTCAAAGAAAACTGAAGCAATTTGGTTTGCCTTATTCACTAAGTAACAATCAGGAGGAATTCTACATTGGCCAAATAGTTAAAATATTATTTGCTATAAAGCTTTCTTTAGAAGAAAATTGAGGTTAAAATGGGAATGATGTATGTAAATAAAGCTGGCTTTATTATGACACACATATTTAGTACAAATAGCTAGTGTGGCTCATAGAAATCTACAGTAGAGAACTGTTTTGTTCAATGTATTCATAAATCATCAGGAATTAGAAGTTAGAATTAAACTTAATAATTTAACAAATGGTATAAAATAAGAACGCATAACAAGCACAGAGAATGATAGAGGGAAAATGAAAGCAGCATTTTTATGATGAAAAAATACATGCATAAATTGATTAGATCTGCTTGGTCTGTTCCAGCTGGTGCCAGCACATTTCATATTATGATGATGCGCGGTAATGAAAACTTTGGAGTATTTTGGGTGTTCACCTAGGACTCTTTCCTTTACATAATTCTGACTTTGACTTGGTCTGTGTCAGTCCTCTGAACTTGATTTGAGGAGATGTATAAACAAGACATTCCTTCTGTAGGGATGGAGATCCACTGACAGATTTTAATACAGGAGAAGGTCCTGAAAGATTTGCATTTTAGAGTGACTTGCCTCGTATTTTGGTAGTGGATTGCAAGATAGCCTGGAGGCAAAAAACCAATTGAAAAGTTATTGGAATCCTAGAGATGATAAAGACTTGAACTAAGGCAGGTAGAGAATGAATGGAGAAAACAAGAGAGATAAAGGGTATGTAAGTGGATGTACTTATGAAAACTTGGTTCCCAACTAGAAACAGAAAGTGAGAAAAGATTTTAAGTTGGTGAAGGTTTCTAATATAAAAACATTTTTTTTTTCAGTTTTTGATGTTTGTTCTGTTTTGTTGCCTGTGTTATCTACAGATGTACATATCCCAGAATAGTGCCTGGCACATCAAAATCATTCAGTAAATAATTATTGGGAAAAAAAAATGAGTAAACGAATAGTGAGTGGGTGGATTGATTAGATGGATGGATGGTGGTGCCATGAAGAGATATAAAAGCAGAAACAAGGCTGGGGTATGGAGAAAATTAAATGTTTAATTTTAGAAATACTAAGTTTTAGAGAACTTGTAAATATCTATTTAGAAATACTGAGTATCTGGATGAATATCTTTAAAACACATGATGGAGAAAGGTATTGACTGAAGCATTGGAAAGTGATTAGCATGTGGGAAGGGTTAAAGTGGTGACCATACTTCAGATTATCTTGGAAACATATGATGACTAGAAAAGGGAAAGAGCCAAGGGCAAATCTCCAAGGAATTCTAATATTTAAGGAGTATTAAGGGACTAATGGGCTTCCCCAGTGGCTCAGTGGTAAAAAACTCAGCTGCCAGTGCAGGGGATCCAGGAGACTTAGGTTCAATCTCTGGGGCAAAAAGATTCCCCCAGAGCAGGAAATGGCAACCCACTCCAGTATTCTTGCCGGGAAAATGCTATGGACAAAGGAGCCTGGCAGGCTACAGTCCTTCAGGTCACAAGGAGTCAGACATGACTTAGCGACTGAGCACAAGGGGACTAAAAATTGCAAATGAGAGCAATTGCGAAGATAAGAGTATCAGCAGTGCATGATGTTGCAGAAATGCAAGCAAAAGGATTGCAAGAAGGAAAATTTGAACAGTATTGATAAATGCTTGAGATACAATCTCCAGAATCAATATATTTGGCAATATATATCCTTACTTATTTAATGAGTTGACATTTTGGACTATGTACTAGGTATTTAATGAGGCATTTGGCTAGAGACTGGTGCTATAATGTTATACAAGACAGACATGATTCCTGCCCCCGAAGATTTTACAATCTAGTGAAAAAGAGATAAAACAAGTACAGAAATGTGTGAATGACATTGTTTTATCAAAAAAAAACCTTATTATGATATAATATATTTTCTTTAGAAAAGATAGGAGATTATAATAGAGTTATGAAGGAATTAAGAGGTCATGTATATCATATAGAGTAAAAAAATTTTCTCCAGGGAGGTAGCCTTCAAGCTGGGAGCTAAAGCATAAGAAAGAGCCAGCCATGCAAAGATCAGATAGAAGAATGTTCTGAGTTGAGGGAAAATCAGCACAAATACTCCAAGGCAAGAGTGTGCTTGGTGAGTTCTAGAAAATGAAAATTCGATGTTGCTGGAGCATTGTAGGCAAGGGAGCAAGTGCAGGGAGATGAGGTCAGAGACAGGTGGGGGTTTTGCCCTGTAAGGATTGATATGTCAGGTTAAAATGTGTTTTGTTCCAAGTGCAAGAAGACCCCATCATTTTATAACATTTAAAAAACAATCACTAGGCTGCTGTGAGGAAGAAGGCTTAAAAAGAGACAAGATTGGAAGTGGGAAGAGTGTTTAGAAAATGGTGGCCATTGTCTACATGAAATCATGGTAACTTGGACTAAAGTGGTCCTGGTGAGGAAAGAAAGGATAGATTTGAGTTCTGCTGTGGAGTAGACCTCAAAAGATGGATAAACACTGACAGAGAGCTAGACTCAGTTAAAGCAATTGGCCAGGTTTTGCAAATGCCTGATTTAAAAAACCTTAGAACAGTCAATAAATACAGAGTGAATGACTGTACTGGACAAGTGGTTCAGGACTGAGACCAGAGCAACTCAATGGAGGCCATCGATGGTGAGAGGTGAACCAACTGCTTCCAAGAGGCAGGCTAAACTGGGTCACCCTCACAAATGACTGAATAGATGACTACCTCCTCACTCCCTTGGAGAAGGAAATGGCAACCCACTCCAGTACTCTTGCTTGGAGAATCCCATGGAGGGAGGAGCCTGGTGGGCTACAGTCCATGGGGTTGCAAAGAGTCGGACACGACTGAGCAACTTCACTTTCACTTTCAATTTCCTCACCTCCTTGGGCAGCAAATTTTAGCATATAATAAGCAATCTAATAGACTTTTCTTGACTTTATTCTCAACTGTGTGAAGTCTTTTGGATAATACTGTATTGCCTACCCACTTATGAATACTGCAAATCTATGCTTTGAAAAATCTGTTTGACCTCCTTGTCTGCTCACCAGTGTTCTACCCTATCAGTTCCTTTTCTCATTTCCTTCAAAGATTACTCCAAACATTTTTCCTCTCTTCCTAATGTCACTACCCAGATTTCTTGCCTCTCTTTGTGGGCGTTCCATACCCAAGGACTTCAGGTATGGTGCTGATCAATTTCTTATCTCATTAACTGTAAAATCATATGTACCACATCTGTTCTCTTATCCTTCCCTATAGTCTTAGAGGCTGATATATTCATCTTCCTACTCAAGACCAACAACATCCCCTTTGCCCTTAAGTCAATTACTTTATGATCCCTTAGAGATCTGGAGAAAGAAATGGCAACCCACTCTAATATTTTTACCTGGACAATTCCATGGACAAATGAGCCTGGCAGGCTACAGTCCATGGGGTCACTAAGAGTAGGACATGACTGAGGATGCACACACACTACATTCTACCCTTAGGCATATTGTTCCAATGGTTATCTCTTCTCTTTTCTATCTTTCAGTGCCATACTCTACCAGGCCCCAAACAATAATCAACTCAAGTCTCTCACCACCGACAACTACCTTCTCTCTTGTGTGTGTGTATGTTAGTCACTCAGTTGTGTCAGACTGTTTGTGATCCAATCAACTGTGGTCTGCCAGGTTCCTCTGTCCATGGGATTCTCCAGGCAAGAATGCTGAAGTGGGTTGCCATTTCCTTCTCCAGGCTTCTTTCTTAATTCCAAGTAAATTATTAATTCCTTCAACATTATACATCCAAAATTTTTGAGAAACATATCTAGGCACGTATTTATATGTATTCTTGCATAGCCTGTTGCTATATACTTCCTGCTGATACCCAGTGCTCACATCCCATCTTCCTGCTGTCAGTAAGGGTTCCCAACTGTCAAATGTAGTAAGTGGTTTGTGACCTTTATTTTATCTGTTTTTTGTTTGTTTGTCTGTTTTGTTTTTGCTATAAATTCTCCACTCTGTAGATTACTTCCTTTCTCTTTGAAACTGTTGCAGTCCTTGTATTCTATTATACCAGTACCAGATTTTTCATTCTCCTCCTTAATCACCTCATTTTTGATATGTCCTTTAAATGATAATGCTCCTAAACTTGAACCATGACCTGTTTTATTTTATACACTCTCTTTAGGTTACTTTATATAGTCTCAGAGTTCCAATTATCACCTACACAATTGACCCCCAAATTATATATAATCTGTTCCTTAAGCTTTAGATTTCCAATAGACCTCACTATCTTAGCATATCTTAATGACATATTTGCCACATCTGAGCTTAATATTGTGTTGACCAAGAAGTTTGTTTGGGTTTTTCCATGAGATGCTATGGGAAAAGCCAAACAACCTTTTGGTCAACCCAGCATCTCCCCTAAACCTGCTTTCTCCTTTATGTAGATATTATACTAGCTGATGGCCTGTCCACTGACCAAGGTTCAAGACTCAAGTGTAACTGGTGATGTCTCTTTCATCCTTATTATTAAATACATGTGGGAATTTCTACTACGTATATCTTGGCTCTATTGCCCCTTACCCTCACCATGGCCACAACTCTAGGCCTGGCCTCCATTACCTCTGAACCTCCATTACCTTCCAACCATGACTCTTGTCTCTAGTCTTTCCCACTTTCTTCCTTTTCCTGGACTGTTCATTCTTCTACCAGCTCCCACCATCACCTAGAGCACACTCACTCCACAGCTCACCAACAGAGCATCTAAGGCTCTCTGTGATTGTACAGGGGCCTTCAACTCTCATCCTTTGCTACTCTCTGCCTTCCTCCTTATGTTGCTATAACCTAAATTGCTTATGTTGCTCAAGAAGATGATCTCCAGCTGTGGCTTATGGTTTCCCTCTGCTTGTAAAAACCACTTCCTACTCTTCATAGAGGTCAGAATGCAGGTATCATATCCAAGGCAATTTTCTAACCCTTTTCATTACATCCTACGTTTCTTTTTTTAAAGTTTTAAAAATATTTGCATTTTTTTAGTGGAGTATAATTGCTTTACAGTGTTGTGTTGGTTTCTGCTACACAAGACGAATCAGCTATGTGTATACGTATATCCCTGCCTCCTTGAACCTCCCTCCCACTCCCTCCATCCCTTCTGTCTAGGTTATCACAGAGCACTGAGCTGGGCTCCCTGTGCTAGACATGGAAAGTTAGCCATGAAACTGGATTATTTGTAGTCATGTGGATGTCCCAGCTTTCTTGGTATTCTTTCTCTGTAGTCCCTGTAACACTTGCTGTAGAACCATATTTCTTTATTCACCACACTAAAATACGCAATATACACACAAACACACATCTTTACCAATTAAAATATAAGGACCTTGAGGGTAAGAGTTGTGCATTTTCCCCAGAAATTTACAAATTGCCTAAGATATGATGAAGTCTCTAAAACATTAATTGATTTTATTTATTTAATTTTTATTTTGTACTGGACTATAGATGATTTTCAATGTTGTGTTAGTTTTAGGTGAACAGCAAAGTGATTCAGTTATATGTATACATGTATCTATTCTTTTTCAAACTCTTTTCCCATTTAGATGATAATAGAATATTGAGCAGCCTTCTCTGTGCTATACAGTAGAAAAAATATTAATTGAATAAACACATGAATAAATGAATCTGTTGTTGCTAAGACTCTGGGAAAATACTTTGCTAAAAATACCAATAAAACAAAAAACTCTCTGAGTACACTCTGATTGATGCCTTTTCACAATTAGAAGCATTCCTTTAGCTTATTCTTTCATTTCATATTAAAAGCCTCATACTGTTTTCATACTGTTCATAGGGTTCTCGAGGCAAGAATACTGAAGTGGTTTGCCATTCCCTTCTCCAGTGGACCACATTCTGTCAGACCTCTCCACCATGACCCATCCATCTTGGGTGGCCCCACATGGCATGGCTTAGTTTCATTGAGTTAGGCAAGGCTGTGGTCCATGTGATCATATTGGCTAGTTGTCTTTGCAGAGTACATCATGAGAAACGCTGGGCTGGAGGAAGCACAAGCTGAGAATCAAGATTGCCAGGAGAAATATCAATAACCTCAGATAGGCAGATGACACCACCCTTATGGCAGAAAGTGAAGAAGAACTAAAGAGCCTCTTGATGAAAGTGAAAGAAGAGAGTGAAAAAGTTGGCTTAAAGCTCAACATTCAGAAAACGAAGATCACGGCATCTGATCCCGTCACTTCATGGCAAATAATGGGGAGACAGTGGAAATAGTGTCAGACTTTACTTTTTTGGGCTCCAAAACCACTGCTGATGGTGATTGCAGCCATGAAATTAAGACGCTTGCTCCTTGGAAGGAAAGTTATGACCAACCTAGATAACATATTAAAAAGCAGAGACATTAGTTTGCCAACAAAGGTCCATCTAGTCAAGGCTATGGTTTTTCCAGTAGTCATGTATGGATGTGAGAGTTGGACTATAAAGAAAGCTGAGCACAAATGAATTGCTGCTTTTGAACTGTGGTGTTGGAGAAAACTCTTGAGAGTCCCTTGGACTGCAAGGAGATACAACCAGTCTATCCTAAAGGAGATCAGTCCTAGGTGTTCATTGGAGGGACTGATGCTGAAGCTGAAACTCCAATACTTTGGGAGAGCTGACTCATTTGAAAAGACCCTGATGCTGGGAAAGATTGAGGGCAGGAGGAGAAGGGGATGGCAGAGGATGAGATGATTGGATGGCATCACCGACACAATGAACATGGGTTTGGGTGGACTCCAGGAGTTGGTGATGGACAGGGAGGCCTGGTGTACTGCGGTTCATGGGGTCGCAGCCGGATATGACTGAGCGACTGAACTGAGTCTGACTGAAAAGCCTCATGGGTGTAGGAGGTACTTAAGATTAGAAGGAAGAGCAGCTAGGAAAAAGAGATGTTTGTGTGGAGAGTTCAGACTCTTAAGGAAGTGTGTTAGCTCTCATAGCAGCAGCACTGAAGGAAGGAAATGTTTGTGAAATCCTCATGTATGTGGAAGGGTGTTGTGTGCATGTGTGCTAAGTTGCTTCAGTCATATCTGACTTTTTGCAACCCTATAGGCCATAGCCCACCAGGCTCCTCTGTCCATGGGATTCTACAGGCAAGAATACTGGGTTGGATTGCCATAACTCCTCCAGGGGAATTTTCCCAACCCACTAATTGAACCTGCATCTCCTGCATTGCAGGCAGGTTCTTTACCACTGAGCTACCAGGGAAGCCCAGGAAATGTGTGAGGTAATGCATTTTTAACCAGGTAAATTGAGAGATTGCAGGATCACAATCACACTCCACCTAGACTACAGCCTTCCTATTTATCCAGGCACACAAGTTTCAAGGATATTATTTGTTTCCCCTTGATTGTTAGCCCTGGACATTAAATTTTAAGCAGCCCAAAAGAAATGTAGTGCCCTACTTCTTTTGTCCCTTTTTTGTAGGGCTTTGATTCAAGGATAGGCCAATGAAAAGATGGGTCACAGACAGACACAGACTGGCTTATAGACCAGCTGCCCACAGGACTGACCAGCCTATGTAAGTTTGAAGGGGAGGAGTAAGAAGGTAGGAAATGGAGAAGAATTCAAGAAGCTAAGTGCCTAAGAAATATATGCATATGTATCTGGCATGAGAAAGGTCCTCAGTGCTGAAAATATTTAGTCTTTAGTGTCTACATAAATCAATAAAAAATATGTAGGGCTCTGCTGACGTCTACATGGAGACTCCAGTGCCCCTCCCTTCCTGAGTCTCAGACCCCACCCTCAATGATACTAATGTCTGGTATTCTGTCTATTAAATTTAGAAAAAAAAATTACTCTGTCTACCTGCATGAAAAATTCATTGCTCCCTGAATTGGAAGCAGTTTTGTATTTAATACAGGTATATCTTACTTGTCAAATTGCTTTTTGGGTTAAGAATTTTTTTTTTTAATTCCCCGCTTTTATTTATTATCTTATTACATTTTTAACTGTTGATGTTTATTTTGTATTTGACATTCAGTGGATTTTCTCTGGGCCTGCCTTTTTTAGTACTGGCCGATGTTTTATCACATATTGATTCCCAATATTTTAAACTGACCCACTGTTGATATGAGGATCATACTTGGAAGTAAGATGTTTACATCTCGCTATGAATAGCAGGTAAATGAAATAATAAAGGTTGTCAAAAGCTGAGGAATAAAGTAAGCCAGTTTTTGTTTGCTCTCAAGGATATATTGCTGTGAAGCTTAGAACCAGCTAACTTCATAATACACAGAGTGAAGTCATTCTGGGCAGAAGGCTACTTACTATTTTAGACATTTGAGATCTTGAAGGAAAATTTTGAAAAGAGTAAGTTTCAAAAGATAACGCTTAATATTGGTCTATCATAAAGCACTTTATTGAAAATAAAAACCTTCCCTTATTGAGCTCTGGGGTGAGACTAGTTAAGGTCATATTCTCTCTCTGTCTTCTAATTCTGTGACTTGACCTTGAACAAGACAGGTAGCCTATTAGTGTCTTGAGTTCCTCATATATAAAATGTAAATAGTAAAACAATACATCTATGATTGTTACGAGGAACAATACAGTTCATACAATTAAGCACTTTTAACATTGCTTGGTGCATAATAAGTGTGTAATAAATGTTAGCTCTTGCTGTTATTATTATAATTAGTCATAAGGGAGTTGCCCCAACCAAAATTCCATAAGTATAGGCATATTTTTTAACCTTCTTTCCATACTTTTCTTTTGAAATAGGCACCTTATTTAATCCATAGGATACAATCAATTGTCTATTTCTGATTCAAGAAATAACATAAACAATTTTTTCAAACTAGCCTCCCATTTTCCAGGTAGAGTTGAACTCCCTTCTCTGGTCTTTCAAAGAACTTCCCTTATACTCTATTGTGGCACTAACCATGATGTATTATAGTTATCTGCTCACTTATCTATTTCCCCAAATTAGATGTTGATCCCTTAAGGATCTAGGCAATATATTATTTTTATTTTTACCTCCAGGATTAAGAAGAAGGCTTGGCAAACAGTGGTCATTCATAATACATTAGCTCAATAACAGATAACTGCCCCTAGATGAAATGAGTTCTAATATTATCCTTACTTGGATTGCCCTTTATCCTGACCCCTTATCTCTATTAGGTATTAATTTCAAGCACTCTCTGTTAACAGGTGCTCATTTTTTAACATTTGGTTTAATAAGATAAAATTTAAGATAAAAAAGATGATTGCATAGGTATATTCTGTAACTCAAAACACATGCTGATTGTGACCCAATCTTGGCTTCAACTGTGTAATCTTATTATCAAAGATCTTGTATTCTGTTCTTTACAGTAAATCTATGTTTGTACCCTTCAAAATAGTAGTGAACTTCACAGTAAAAGCAGGGACAAATAATCTAACATGGCTTTTACTTCTCTAGATCCACAGGTGAAAGAGAATTTTTGCTTCTAAATATTCTTCTCATTTTAATATCCGGACAGCGTAGTGGTCAGTGAGAAACTTGTCTGAAGTGCAGGTCATTCCCAAGGTATGGAAGATGTCAAATGAGAGGGCCAGAGAAAACAAGTGACCCTCCTAAGCAAATACTAAAGGACAATTTCAGCTGGAGAACACTGTATGCCATGATGAAACAGAACCACTATGAATATGAGCATAGCTGTTTTTCAGTCGTTCAGTTGTCTCCGACTGTTTGCAACCCCATGGACTGCAGCACACCAGGCTTCCCCATCCATTACCAACTGCTGGAGCTTGCTCAAACTCATGTCCATCGAGTCAGTGATACCAGCCAACCATCTCATCTTCTGTCCTCCCTTTCTCCTCCTACCTTCAATCTTTCCCAGTATCAGGGTCTTTTCCAGTGAGTCAGTTCTTTGTATCAGATAGCCAAAGCATGGAGTTTCAGCTACAGCATCACTCCTTCAATGAATATTCAGGACTGATTTTCCTTAGGATTGACTGGTTTTATCTCCTTGCAGTGCAAGAGACTCTCAAGAGTCTTCTCCAACACCACAGTTCAAAAGCATCAATTCTTCGGCGCTCAGCCTTCTTCATGGTCCAACTCTCACATCCATACGTGACCACAGGAAAAACCATAGCCTTGACTAGACGGACCTCTGTTGGCAAAGTAATGTCTCTGCTTTTTAATACGCTGTCTACATTTGTCATAGCTTTTCTTCCAAGGAGCAAGTGTCTTTTAATTTTGTGGCTGCATTAAGGTTTGAGCATAACCTTAGCAATTAACTAGGTTCAGTGGGTATTTTTTCCTTATGACATTCGCTTAAAGCTCAAATACCCACTTTCTATTTTGAAGGTGTTGGTGGCTCCACATTCCTACATTCAAGGAAAAAAATATCCATTATAGCTCTCCTTAAATTTTTTCTTGGAGCCTGTTTTTGGCAAAGGCATACGTTAAAACTTACCTCACTTTCAAAGTGAAATGCTTCGCCCAGCAGATATACCATTTATCTACATATTTATAATGCCCAGGTTTTAATGAGACTTGATCTTCCAAAAGAGGCAAGCTATGCTTATTATGTTTAGTTGAATTTAATATGCTATAAAGCAATAATAAAAGTATCTTTGAGGTAAAATAGGAAATTCGTACACATACATCAATACCAACAATGTCTTGCTAAGATATATATAGATGTACATAATATGTAAGTATGCTATAAATTGAGGTTGATAGCTAGTTGAATTCATATTTGGCCTTATTCATTGTATGGCTGCCATCAGCTTTTCTTTTGTACATTGTGATTAACTTCATTGTCACTAGATTTTATGTTTCTGAAAGAGTCTTTGAACCTAGTTAGAAAACAGGAAGGAGACTAGGAGTCCAAGTTGTTGGAACAGCATCTATTGTAAGCTAAGCTACTCACTAAAGTTTTATGGTCAGATAAAAAACTTGAAAGAAGAGTAAAAATAATGACAGCATTTTTTTTTTTTTTGCTTTTTAAATGAAACTCTTACAACAGTGTTGCAGTTTTTGAAATATTTTTATTTGTTCTGTTTTAATATACATTTCCAAGCTCTTAAACTTCTGAGGAAGTGAATTAAGAAAGATATGCTTTCTTGATTGGTATGTGAGAAACCCCATGGAATGTGTAATACAAAAAGCTACATAGGCAAAATGTTTTATAAGCATGTTTAAAAGGGGAATCTATCAAGCCATTTCTATATGCTCCTGATTGCTGGCTTGTGTGCTGTGAAGAACAAAACTTCAACTCAAAATGCAAATCATACAGGAATCATAAAAAGGCACAACCCAAGCCTGCTATCACAGTAATTAAGATTTTCAAAGTAAAATTATTTTCTTCTTTTTTCCCCTTCTCTCTCTCTAAAAGAAAAGAGGCAGTTTAATGGGCTTAACAATTTGGGGATGCTTTTAGTTAAGGATGTTACAGGTAAAAATTTATACCACACTTGTCAAAAAAAAAAAATTCCCCTTTTTGGTACATATTAAGTCCCTCCCTTAATTAAGCCTTCTGGGGTTTGGATGTGTTAATCTCATTTTAAACCAAGCTCAGCACAATTAGACACACTGAGGAGATGGGAGATAAGCAGTGTATACAAAAACATTTCAGACACAAATGTTTCATCCTGCAAGGCCCTGATTTTCTCTTCCCATTTAAAAAATCTAGGCTCAAATAAAGAAAAGAAAAATTGATTATTTTCAGCTTGTCATACATCTCATTTGGAGTGGGTCAGACCTCCCCATTCACAATTACCACTAGTTAATCTTATCAGAGAAAAATTCAATTACATTTATCAAGGTTATTCCATAGACTCGAGCTATTGCTTCAAAAAAGAAATGGATTTTAGGACTAAGAATGTTAGTATTGTGTGTTCCCTCAACTTTAAAATAAAAATAAAAAAAATAAATCATTAACACTTGCTTTTATACCCATGTTATTAATGGAATCTTGTAATAAAGGAATATCTGACAGCTTTGTAGAAAGGATTATTAATACATAGATTATGGAAGTTTAGGAGGGAGACTCATAACTGTTAATAGACTTCAATTCTCAGCCTACTCTGACATTTTAAAAAATCTAGTTTCAAATTTGATAACAGATTACCAGCTAGGCTGGAAGCCAACCACCTGATTAAGGCAATTTAAATGCTTGCAAAGTGGTGAGATTAAAATCAAATAAGTGCCGATTTTTTTTCCTGCTTCACTTATCTTTCCCTGGATTCGTTCCTTAACTACCAGGTGGTGGAGGACTCTGGGTAATTTTCCTCTGTGCCAATTACCCCAGGATGGTTTTTAGGGTGAAGCAGAATAATTACTGCACTATCAATCCAAAATGGGCTGCTTAATGTGTTTAAGAGAGATTTTGAGCCTTAGCGGGGAAGCTGCCTGAAGCGTGCTCCGCTCATGGTGCCAAAGCCCGCTCGGCCCACTCGGATAGTTAACCGTTCAGTGAGAAGGCAGCATACACCCAAGGTGGAAAGAAAACAAGGAAAACTCCCGGGAAGCTGTGGGAAAGTTAATGAGCTGCTTCCAACGTGTGGCAGGCTGCAGTCGCAGGTGGCTGACAAAGCCAGGCAGGTTAAGAAAATAATATTTATCATCCAGCTGCCAGGACTGTCTTTATCAAAACTCTTTCTAAAATCTATACAAGAAGAAGAAAAACGGTCTTGAAAAAAATTTTTTTGAAGAGAAACAAAAACAAAAAGCCCAAAGCAGCTGGGATTCAAATGCTTTTTCCTCGCTGATGTGTTAGAAAGAAAGCGGGAGACAGCGATTGAATCTGACAGCAATTTTTAAACATTTTCCTGCAAATAAAATGGAAAAAACAAACACCAGAATCAGATTATTTACTTAAAAATGAAAATTAAGTTGCAACTTTGAAATGACACTCCTCAATTCTATTTTGTAGCAACCTCAAATGAGGTAGCGTCTTCCATCTGTTGAGTGCATTCTTAATTTCCTTAATTATCATTATTTGAATGTAAATTTTGAGTGTTAGCCAGTTTGTCCAAAGAAGCACAGAGCTACTTTCAAAGAAAAATAAAGAAATCTTTATTTGTCAGGGACCTGAGGCTGTTTCGTCCATTTAGTTATTTCTTTAAACTGGTCTTTATATGATCTGTACCTTCTCCATTTTTAGTGTGCTAAGGGTTTTTTTTTTTTATTATTTAATCAAAGACTGATTTATGATTTAGCTTAACAGATGGTTTGTGATAATGTGAGTCAAAGTGTTTTCAGAGAAATTCAGCATCTGAAATTGTGAGTGTGTTTGTCTGTGTGTGTATGTGTGTGTATATATGAGAGGGAGATAGAAAGGGAGAGACAGTGGTTCTGTTTTTATGGATTTGCATTCCTATCTGTGTGTGTATCTGGAAGTCAGAGCTTCATAATGCTAACCCAATAGGGTACTATGCCATAAGAAAATGATTTCTTAGTGCAACCATTCCTGGTTTCTGACTTCAGTAATCAATTTCATCTGAGAAGAAAAAAAGATAAATAAGGATTGAGGGAAATGCAAACTACCCTCTGTTCTAAGTACACGTGTTCTAAGTACACATTGGAAAGAATATCATGAACTTCCTACTGGTAGAAAATGAATTTCCATCCATTCTGACAGATATTCTGTTTTAGACAGAAAAGTGTTTTGTAAGGCTCACACAAAATCCATTTAAGATTATCACATTAAACCATATTTACTTCAGAGGTCTGTAATAATTACATGTGCACTTGAAAATCCCCAGGACTTTGGCTGCTGTGTCACAGATTTATACTCAAACATTTTCATTTGATGTGCAAAGTGAGAAGTACTCTTTAGTGGCAAGACAATTATCTGATTCTACTAATAAATGACTGCACTAGTAGTCATTTTTAATTGAACAATTATAGGATATTGCACTGTCAGTTGATTATAGAAGTCATTTCATAAATGTCAAAAATCTCTTTAAATGAATTATGAAGCTCCAAAATAACTCCGGCAATCAGCCAGCAATAACACAATAATCTGTTTACCCTGTTGTCAGATGAACTCTTACCATTTTGTTGAGGGGAGGATGCTAGGAGGAGAAGCAGAGCACAGTGTGGGGAGCCTTTTCTTAAAGATTAGGCTGAGCTTGAGCTGAAACAACCACCTTGGCTTTGATTTATAGAGATTTGGAGTGTTCTGAAGAGCTTGTCTCTGTATAAAGAGTACCATGAAATTAAAGCTATCCCACCAGTGCAGACATTATAGACATTTATGTATCTTCCTTTCATGAAAAATAATCAAGGTAAGTTGGTCCATGGGCACTGTGTTAGAGACTCTAGGCTTATTGGTCCATCAAGATTCTTCCCCTCATATTCCTTAGCCTTGTTCTTTTGCCACCTCAGTTCTTTCTGCCAATTATACTTGAGTTGAGAACAGGTATTATTCTTGATATCATGTAACAGATAAGATGTTGCCCTGCTGTTTCCGGTTTCTCATGCTTTACTGTTGGCATGGAATGGGCAATCGCATCTGGGTATAACAGCACATCTTTAGCTGGTAAAAGAGAAGCCAGTTGTTGTTTAGTCGCTAAGTAGTGTCCGACTCTTTTGCAGCCCACCAGGCTCCTCTATCCAAGGGATTTCCCAGGCAAGAATACTGGAGTGGGTTGCCATTTCCTGCTCCAAGAATGAAGTCAGAGGTGAATTAATTTTCACTTAAAGAGAAATTGCACTGACAAAAGAATACAAATTTCAAGACTTACTATGTGATTTTATTGTAAAATAAATACTTTTATATTGCATGGAATATATTTCCACAAAAAGTACACTCTAATTTTTTGCAAACCAAATTTTAGCTACTTATTTTTTTCATATGTATGGCTTTTCTATTAACAGCGCTTTTTGATATATTTGTGTGTGCATGGTCAGTCATGTCCATCTCTTTGCAACCCATGGACTGTATCCTGTCAGGCTTCTGTGGTCCATGAAATTTTCCAGGTAAGAATACTCTGTGGGTTGACATTTCCTACTCCAGGGCATCTTCCCAACACAGGGATCGAACCCACGTCTCCTGCATCTCCTGCACTGGCAGGCAGATTTTTACCCCTGTGTCACCTGGAAAGCCTTTTGATATATTAGCAATACATCTCTTTTTCTACAAAATTTTGATAATGTGACTTAGAAGCAAAACTATCAAGGCTTGTTTTCAGATAAAGATATCATTTATAAAGTTCTTCGTGGAACAAAATTTTCCAAAGCAAGAAATAAAACTTTGATTTGTTTTTCATCAGTTTGGGATATTTTCCTTCAAGCTCTTTTGAATGGAATTCCCTCTCAAATTTTAATTTAGAGGCATCTGAGTAATCAGAATTTTCTTTCCTTCATTTGATATATATGGAAGAGACGAGTTAATGCCTCATATGTTCTTTTCAAGTTGCACATTCAACAACAATAACAGACAAATTTCTTGGTCCTTGAAATATTCTTTGGAGCTGCTTTCCCTACCTCCCTTAGCAGGTCTCAAGATTATGCCATGAATATTCCCAAATATCTAATTGAGATCAATTTGATTCTACCAAAAACTAAATTGTAATACCTAGAGAAAACCCTAAGAACACAGAAAGGAAAATTACTCAAAAGCCTAGAAAACTTATCTACACTATGTATTTGTGGGTAGGACTGAATGACATTCTTATTTCTAACAAGACTAGACCAACTACCTGTGCTCTTATATTTTTCTTATCATAGTTACTGCTGGCAGCGTAAGCAGAGAAAAATCAAAGGAGCAAAGAAAAACCTTTATAAAACCCACATGGTATCTAAAGAAAGCTGAAAGAAAAAGAAAAACAAAAATACATGTGGGTGTACGGTGGTTAGGACTGAGTCAAAACTGGCTAAATGGCTTTGCTGGTGACATGGGTCATGATCTTAGAGGACTTGTTATTCACCTGACCTTTTCCTGCATTTTTACCTAATGTTATATGAAATGACTGTTGCCTTGGCAAAATCTTTTGAAATTAATTACTTAAATGCAAGATTCAGACAAACTAATGAAAAGAGTCACACCTAAAGTACAGTCCTATTTACTGATAATGAAAGAGTGATATTCTGTTAACTATTACTATACCATATTGTTTTCCCTATATTCAAAAATATGAAATATACTAATATAGCATTCTTTTTAATTTGATGTCATTTTTAGATACTCTATTATTTTATATATCACTAAGGAAAAAAAATGTTGATAGTTGATTACGTCAATTGTAACACACATCTCCCTATAGATGTTAGAATCTGAATTTTAAAAGTATGCTTTAGCTTCACTAAAATAAAGCAGCATAATTGTAACATGATCTTTAATGGCTTAAAAGAAATTTCAGTTTTCTGGAATGTGTTAAAATTACTATTACCACCAAAAAAATTCTATTGCAAAGTAGAGTGAAAAAAAGCACTGCTTGTATATATTTTTTGCAATAAGTAATAGTTTACCAATAATAAAATTGGATATATCACAATTTATGTTTCTAGTCTGAAATGATAAATTTTATTTTTCTTATTGCCATTGGACAGCTGAACAAACACACACACATATATACATAAATAATGTATGTATATAATACTGATATACATATACAAATATATTCTTTATCACAGATTTTTCATAAATTTTAATGTAGTAAATTAAAAAGACTTCAATAAACTTCTGCTGATAAATAAGCTATAGAAATAAAAATAAAAAGTAATCAAAAAATTGAATTTTTATTCTACTTAATATCTGTCTGCTTTTCTCCTTTATAAGATTTCATTTCTTTGGTGTTCCCCTCTCCACAGAGTAACCTAAAATAAAGGTCAAATATATGCTTATTTATATTAATATAATATTTCTTTCATGCCTATGAAGAAAGCATTTTAAGGCCTGGAGAATAGAAATAATTTTTTTTTTTTACAAGATACAATCACAGAGTATTGTCTTATAATTTGAGTATTAAAATCTCAGTTAGGGACTTAGGAAACAGAAACAGACTGATACAATCAAATAGCTACTCTCTAAGCCTTTCCCTAATTTTAAGGGATAAATAAAATGCATATATAGAAAAAGTTATGAAGAAAATGTCTAGGATGGTTGGGATTTTAAAGCATTTGTAAGGAGCTAAAATACAAAGAATTGTGTATTATGGGCAATGTTTGGAGAGCCTTTTACATTCTTTAAAGCTACCAAGAACATTTGCTTTCTAAAAGTCCATCTTTTAGTATTTTAGTCATAAAATGAAAGAATAATGAAGAGACTTGGGCTTGTTGGTTTTCAATTTCTGAACGTTTAATTGAAACTCATGTTGTCATTCAAAGACTTTTTAAAAGGGCATGCGTACGTGCTCAGTCACTAAGTGGTGTCTGACTTTTTGCCACCCCATGGACTGTAGCCCACCGGGCTCCTCTGTCCGTGGGATTCTCCAGGCAAGGATACTGGAGTGGGCTGACATTTCCTTCCCCAGGGGATCTTCCCAACCCAGTGATCAAACCTGTGTCTCCTATATCTCCTGCTATCACAGACAGATTCTTTACCATTGTGTCACCTGGGAAACCCCTTTAAAAGGAGCAATGATTAAATTGAAAACAAAACATATAACATGAGAATACTTGCTACCTTCAGAGAACTGGTTCAAACTGGGAAATAAGTAGGCTGTTCCTCTTTACTTTTCTCTGACCTTCTTCCTTATTTTCCTGGTCATTTTCCCTTTCCTGACTATCCTCCTCCTCTCTGTTTTGGTGTGCTACCATACTCACATATCCTAATAGTATCTCTTGTTTCTTTTTCTCTTTGTCTGTCATATTGTATTCCCTAGAACTTTTGGTTTTAAAGCCTTCTTTAACTAAAATGTAGCAGTAAAATAATTCAAGATAATATAGTGGTGTGAATCAATGTTTCATATGTTACTCTTCCAACAGCTTAGTATTGAAATTTGTTGTTGTTGTTTCACAATGTATTGGAATATAGTTGATTCATAATGTTGTATTAGTTTCAGGTATATAGATAGCAAAGTGATTCAGTTAAACGTATATGGATTAGAATTTTGACAGAAGATTTGTTAAGAATATTGCTCTATCTCAAAAAATAAATATGTAACTTAGATTATTCAGAAACAGGATAAATCTAGTAGTTGGTTAAGTTTGTCCTCAAGTTCGTTCTATATTTCTCAATTTGTAGATATGTTTCCTTTTTCTTGTTTCTACTTTAAGCTCCACTCTAGTATTTCCAACTATCTCTTGGACATTTTTGTTGGTCATCTTGATTGTCTGGAAGGCGTTTCAAGTTTAATATAGTCCCGAAGAAGTTCTGTCTCTTACCCTCTGAAACCTTTTCTTCCTTTTGTGGAAGGTTAATTTCTTGGTTAATAGCACCATTGCCTTATTGTTAGCTTTGCTAGACCCATCATATTTATCCCCCTACTTTTCTTCCTGTCCTCTGGTCCTGACCCACTTTGAGTCAAGTAGATCACAAGTCCTGTAGATTTATCTCAGAATTAGCTCTTGAGTCTGACCATCTGCTCCTACTGACATGCCGCTGCTGCTGCTAAGTCACTTCAGTCGTGTCTGACCCTGTGTGACCCCATAGACAGCAGCCCATCAGGCTCCCCATAGTTTAAAAAAGAAATTTTTCTTATTAGAATTGTTGTAATAGAATCTTAAAATGTGTCTGTAAGAATGTTTTTTCCCTTGTTTATAATGTGTGTACTCTTTAATCTGCCACTATAAACATCTTTTATAAATGTCAATCATATGTTTCTCTTTTGTTTGAAAATTAGACTCCTCATTATTTTTATTGTAAAATCTAATCACACAACATGGAGTTTAAAAAAAATAGGAACAGACTTCCACATCTAGGCTTAAATTTTCTTTTCTGCCTACGTTTTTGTAAATAGCCCACCTAACCCTTACTCCAACCTAATGAAAGTGAAGTGAAAGTGAAGTCGCTCAGCCGTGTTTGACTCTTTGCGACCCCTTGAACTTCTCCATCCATGGGATTTTCCAGGCAAGAATACTGGAGTGGGTTGCCATTTCCTTCTCCAGGAGATCCCGACCCAGGGGTTGAACCCGGATCTCCCGCTTTGCAGGCAGACGCTTTACCGTCTGAGCCACTAGGGAAGTCCTAATGAAGTGTTTGCCATTTTCCAAAAAATAAATTATCCTTTCTTTCATCCTAGTCTTGAGGTGGGCTACTTCCTTGCCTAGAATGTATCACACTTACTGACAATGATCATTTCTTCCTTATCTCTAAGCTTTATTTCAGATATCACATCCTCTGCAAAGGCTTTCCTTACCCTCCCAAGTGGTTGACTTCTCTAACTTAGGCATTATTTATGATTATATTGGCTAGGGCAGTATGTTTCATTGCAACCAAATCCCAACCACCAGGACAGACACTGGATTTTCCCTTTAAGACTATAATGACACCTCTTGGTACCAAAACCTCAGTCAGTGGTTGGGAGTTATCAGAGTCCTGAATCATTGAAACATTGAGGTTATCCACTCAAAACAGTTTGGATGGGGCTCAGTTGCCTCAAATCTTAGATCATAATAAAGACCATATCTTTTACCTGGAGAAATAATGAGTGACACACAGGCAATTGTTGGTGGAATCTTTACTAACATTCATGAGGAACATGGGCTAAGATCCTGAATTATGACTGCGGACAAAGAGAAGAGGAGAAGACAAATATGAACTTGATAATCAGTATCATGTGAGGGAAGGAAAGAGCAAAATATAGAATTACTTCCAGGTTTCTAGTTTTGCCAAATATAGATTCCCAATAAGAGAAATAGTGGATAAAAGGGGAGGATCAGCTTTGAATATTTGGATTTAGCTGCTTTTATCATAAAAACTTGTATTTCCTTTAAATAATTAGATATGTTAATACTGATATCTTATAGGGTAGATCAGATGTTGACTTTCTTTGGGAAGGGGCCAACCAGTAAGTATTTTTAGCTTTGAGTGCAGCTATTTAAATTTGCCTTTTCAGGGTGAAAGCAGACATAGACAAAATGAATAAACATGGCTGTGTTCCAATAAAACTTTACTTACAAAAACAAGTGGCAAGCCAAATCCAGCCTATAGGAGACAGTTTGCTGACCCTTGATCTAGAAAATTGAGGCTGTCTGTGAATAGGAGGATGAATGCCATCAATAAACATGAGATTACTCAAGAAAGTATCTAAAAAGAGATCAATGTGTCATTGGATCAGAAGTGTAGGACCCAGAAGAAATCAGGATAAAATGATCAGATGCCAGAAATATTGGGAAACAAGAAAGATTGTTACAGAAGTGGGAAAAGGGATTTTTTAAGAAGGTCAACTGTTAGTGCTGCTGAGCTTTGGTTTAATATTGGCAAAAAGAGAAAGAAAAAAAGATCACTGCCTTGATTTTGTAATGAAGCAATCACTAGTGATTTGAGGGACAGATATTTCAAGAGTGTGGGGGCAAATGTCATTTTGCAGCAGGAGAGGTCAATGAAAATATAAAAGGGAAACTGATGAATATCCATTACTATCTCAAGAAGGTTGACTCAAGTAAAAGACTGACAAACTAGTGTAAGGGAGGGAGTTCTTTTTGGTCTCAGTTTTGCATTATCCTCAGGCCGTCTGTATAGATTTAGACAAGGTACGAATTGTATATTAATAATTTTGCATTGTTGCTGTTGTTAAGATCTTTAAAATTTCTGATAGTGTGTAATGCTTGGCATACAGGCAAATTAATGTTTTGGAATTTTAAAAGTATTTCACTCTACAGCCGAAACTGACACAATATTGTAAAGTAACTATACTCCAGTAAAAAAGTGCAGCAACATATTTTTGCTGTTGTTGCTGTTTAGTCACTAAGTTGTGTTTGACTCTTTTGAGTCAATGAACCATAGCTCACCAGGCTTCTCCGTCCGCTGGATTTCCCAGGCAAGAACACTGGAGTGGGTTGCCATTTCCTCCTCCAGGGTATCTTACTGACCCAAGGATAGAACCCGTGTCTCCTGTACTGGCAAGTGGATTCTTTGCCACTGAGCCACCTGGAAAGCCCATAAAAATATTTCAGTAGATAAATAATACAAGAGAATATTAACAATTGTTACATCTAACTGATGGGATACAGTTTTCATCGTTATTTCAACTTTTCTTTGTGTTTGAAATTTTCATATAAAATAGTGGAAAATACTAATTAAAAAACCAAATTTCTAAAAAAATTAAAAAATAAAATTACTCATTAAGCATTATTTGTTCAAGCTTGCTGTCTGCCAGCTTTCATTCTTCTTTCTTGGTTTCCCTGAGCCTGTCAGTATCTCTTTAAGCACACCTGATACTCTTCATTAAAGCTTTCCTTCTGTATTCTCCCAGAATTGACATGACTCCTTTTCTCCATGATATCCTCTGCTAGATCTGCCACTGTCCCTGTATTTGCTTCAGTTATGTTCATGATGGATCATATAGGTTCCATATCTGAAAAGTCAGTCTCTTAAACTTCGATACTTGACAAAAGGACTATTAATATATTTACCTAAGAGACTTAGGCCACATGCACATAATCAAAATAAATGTGAACTTCTATGTATCCTAATCTCAAAAATGGACCAGATTTCTGTGAAAAAAGTTTCAAAACATTAAAATAATCTAGAAGAAAGTGATTATGTATTTAATATTCAAAATATACTAAGTGATTATGTATATAATACTCACAATATACTAATGTTCTCTTTATTTCATCATCCCAATTCTGTCCAAGCATGAATTGAGGTTCAGAGAAGTTGCATGTTGGAGATTATAGTGTGGTACCAACACTTATTCTATGCCCATCCCATAGGGAGATAATATACATTATCATTGAATTATTCATTGTCTATGAATGAAGAAAATTGTGATGAGCATTCTTTGTCGCAGAATTAATTCTGTGCCAGACCCTTTTATAAGCACACAATGGGTGTTGACTTTCTTAATCTTTATAATAGACCTAAGAGGTAGTTAGCTATTTCTGTCTCCATTATGTTAATAGATGGAAAAAACTGAGGTTCAGAGAGGTAATTGGCCCCAGGTTACATGACGGGAAAGTAGTGGCACAAGGATGTGAATTCAGAAAGATGCTTCTAGAGCCTTATCTCTTGATCATGAAGATGATGTGGTTGTGTTAAATTGCAAATGACAGAGGTCAGTTTCCACTGGAATATTAATTCATTTGAGAAAAAGAATCAAATATGATTTTATTTTTCAATAACATAATATTTCCTTTTTAAAAACTTAATTTATTTATTTTAATTGGAGGCTAATTACTTTACAATATTGTAGTGGCTTTTGCCATACATTGGCATGAATCAGCTGTGGGTGTACATGTGTTCCCCATCCTGAACCCCCCTATCACCTCCCCTCGCCCCGTTTCATCCCTCAGGGTCATCCCAGTGCACCAGCCCTGAGCACCCTGTCTCATGCACTGAACCTGGACTGGCAATCTATTTCACATATGATAATATACATGTTTCAATGCCATTCTTTCAAATCATCCCACCCTCGCCTTTTCCCACAGAGTCCAAAAGTCTGTTCTTTACTTCTGTGCCTCTTTTGCTGTCTTGCATATATGTGTTAATATCTGGTATTGGTGTTTTTATTTCTGGCTTACTTCACTCTGTATAATAGGCTCCAGTTTCATCCACTTCATTAGAACTGATTCAAATGTATTCTTTTTAATGGCTTAGTAATACTCCATTGTGTATATGTACCACAGCCTTCTTATCCATTCATCTGCTGATGGACATCTAGGTTGCTTCCATGTCCTGGCTATTATAAACAGTGCTGCGATGAACATTGGGGTACACGTGTCTTTTCCAATTCTGGTTTCTTTGGTGTGTATGCCCAGCAGTGGGATTGCTGGGTCATATGGCAGTTCTATTTCCAGTTTTTAAAGGAATCTTCACACTGTTCTCCATAGTGGCTGTACTAGTTTGCATTCCCACCAACAGTGTAAGAGGGTTCCCCTTTCTCTACACCCTCTCCAGCATTTATTGCTTGTAAACTTTTGGATAGCAGCCATTCTGACTGGCATGAGAATGTACCTCATTGTGGTTTTGATTTGCATTTCTCTGATAATGAGTGATGTTGAACATCTTTTCATGTGTTTGGGAGCCATCTGTATGTCTTCTTTGGAGAAATGTCTGTTTAGTTCTTTGGCCCATTTTTTGATTGGGTTGTTATTTTTCTGGAATTGAGCTAATATTTTCTTATAGTAATAAAGATCCAAACCATTCCTTTCATCTCCTCCTGAGTCTCTAAGACAATATCCCTATAAGCCTATTCAGTATTGTTATCATATTGATGAAACAAGAGGCTTTCAAGGTTTCTCAATCACACTTGAATCAGAATTCTTGTTAGAAAGCACCACCAACAATGCTCCAGGGCATTGAAACCCCAGTGAGAATTTTCTGGCTCCCCAAACCTCAGAATAAATAGATTCCATTTGAGAATTATAGAGAAAGTGTGAAAAAGTGATCTCATCACAGTCCCCACTCTTTTAGTCTTTTTCTTGCTAACCCACTTCAGTTTCTGCTTTTTCCATAAATAATTCTAAAACATTGTCTCACCTATAGTACAGGAAATTGTGAAGAAGTTTAAAGGAAGCATTAACTGAAAGAGCTCAAGAATGTAGAAGAATGGACCAAGTGTCAAGGTGATTCTGGTGAGATGTCCGTTAAAGGGAATATGGGGTAAATGCTGTTCCCCCAGAGCCTGAAAGGTACATCTTCTAGGCTTCATCTTGCTGTCTCTTGTTCATTGATGCAAATGAGAAAATAACAACACTTCATGTCTCCCCCATGTTTTTCTCTTTCTCATCAGCAAGTATATACTCATAGGTACATACACTATGTTACATTCTGTTGAGATTTCACATAGATGACAGCCTCCGAGCTATGACCGATTAATTCATTCACCGAAAAATTTTATGATACGTTTGTCAGAGTACATCTAAACTACGACTCATATAATGTCATTCTAGTGTAAATACACTCAGTTCAGTTCAGTCACTCAGTCGTGTCCGACTCTTTGCTACCCCGTGATTTGCAGCACTCCAGGCCTCCCTGTCTATCACCAAATCCTGGAGTTCACCCAAACTTATGTCTATCGAATCAGTGATGCCATCCAGCCATCTCATCCTCTGTCATCCCCTTCTCCTCCTGCCCTCAATCCCTCCCAGCATCAGAGTCTTTTCCAATGAGTCAACTCTTTTCATGAGGTGGCCAGAGTACTGGAGATTCAGCTTCAGCATCAGTCCTTCAAAAGAACACCCAGGACTGATCTCCTTTAGGATGGACTTGTTGGATGTACTTGCAGTCCAAGGGACTTTCAAGAGTCTTCTCCAACATCACATTTCAAAAGCATCAATTCTTTGGTGTTCAGTTTTCTTCACAGTCCAACTCTCACATCCATACATGACCACAGGCAAAACCATAGCCTTGACTAGACGGACTTTAGTTGGCAAACTAATGTCTCTGCTTTTAAATACGCTATCTAGGTTGGTCATAACTTTCCTTCCAAAGAGTAAGTGTCTTTTAATTTCATGGCTGCAATCACCATCTGCAGTGATTTTGGAGCCCCCAAAAATAAAGCCTGACACTGTTTCCACTGTTTCCCCATCAATTTCCCATGAAATGATGGGACCAGATGCCATGATCTTAGTTTTCTGAATGTTGAGCTTTAAGTCAACTTTTTCATTCTCCTCTTTCACTTTCATCAAGAGGCTTTTTAGTTCCTCTTCTCTTTCTGCCATAAGGGTGTTGTCATCTGCATATCTGAGGTTATTGATATTTCTCCCAGCAATCTTGCTTCCAGCTTGCGCTTCTTACAGCCCCGCATTTCTCATAATGTACTCTGCATAGAAGTTAAATAAGCAGGGTGACAATATACAGCCTTGACACACTCCTTTTCCTATTTGGAACCAGTCTGTTGTTCCATGTCCAGTTCTAACTGTTGCTTCCTGACCTGCCTACAGGTTTCTCAAGAGGCAGGCCAGGTGGTCTGGTATTCCCATCTCTTTCAGAATTTTCCACAGTTTATTGTGATCCACACAGTCAAAGGCTTTGGCATAGTCAATAAAGCAGAAATAGAAGCTTTTTCTGGAACTCTCTTGCTTTTTCCATGATCCAGCAGATGTTGGCAATTTGATCTCTGGTTCCACCGCTTTTTCTAAAACCAGCTTGAACTTCTGGAAGTTCGTGGTTCACATATTGCTGAAGCCTGACTAGGAGAATTTTGAGCATTACTTTACTAGCATGTGAGATGAGTGCAATTGTGCAGTAGTTTGAGCATTCTTTGGCATTGCCTTTCTTTGGAATTGAAATGAAAACTGACCTTTTCCAGTCCTGTGGCTACTGCTGAGTTTTCCAAATTTGCTGGCATATTGAGTGCAGCACTTTTACAGCATCATCTTTCAGGATTTGAAATAACTCAACTGGAATTCCATCACCTCCACTAGCTTTGTTCATAGTGATGCTTTCTAAGGCCCACTTGACTTCACATTCCAGGATGTCTGGCTCTAGGTGAGTGATCACACCATCGTGATTATCTTGGTCATGAAGATTTTTTTGTATAGTTCTTCTGTGTATTCCTGCCACCTCTTCTTAATATCTTCTGCTTCTGTTAGGTCCATACCATTTCTGTCCTTTATCGAGCCAATCTTTGCATGAAATATTCCCTTGGTAGCTCTAACTTTCTTGAGGAGATCTTTAGTCTTTCCCATTCTGTTGTTTTCCTCTATTTCTTTGCATTGATCGCTGAGGAAGGCTTTCATATCTCTCCTTGCTATTCTTTGAAACTCTACATTCAGATGCTTGTATCTTTCCTTTCCTCCTTTGCTTTTCACGTCTCTTCTTTTCACAGCTATTTGTCAGGCCTCCCCGGACAGCCATTTTGCCTTTTTGCTTTTCTTTTCCATGGAGTTGGTCTTGATCCGTGTCTCCTGTACAATGTCATGAACCTCCGTCCATATTTCATCAGGCACTCTATCTATCAGATCTAGTCCCTTAAATCTGTATCTCACTTTCAGTGTATAATCATAAGGGATTTGATTTAGGTCATACCTGGATGGTCTAGTGGTTTTCCCTACTTTCTTCAATTCCTGTCTGAATTTGGCAATAAGGAGTTCCTGATCTGAGCCACAGTCAGCTCTCGGTCTTGTTTCTGCTGACTGTATAGAGCTTCTCCATCTTTGGCTGCAAAGAATATAATCAGTCTGATTTCAGTGTTGACCATCTGGTGATGTTCACATGTAGAGTCTTTTCTTGTGTTGTTGGAAGAGGGTGTTTGCTATGACCAGTGTGTTCTCTTGGCAAAACTCTATTAGCCTTTGCCCAGCTTCATTCGATACTCCACGGCCAAATTTGCCTGTTACTCCAGGTGTTTCTTGATTTCCTACTTTTGCATTCCAGTCCCCTAATGGAAAGGACATCTCTTTTGGGAGTTAGTTCTAAAAGGTCTTGTAGGTCTTCATAGAACCATTCAACTTCAGCTTCTTCAGCATTACTTGTTGGGGCATATTCTTGGATTACCAGATATTGAATGGTTTGTCTTGGAAACAAACAAAGATCATTCTGTCGTTTTGAGATTGCATCCGAGCACTACATTTCGGACTCCTTTGTTGACCATGATAGCTACTCCATTTCTTCTAAGGAATTCTTGCCCACAGTAGTAGATATAATGGTCATCTGAGTTAAATTCACCAATTCCAGTCCGTTTTAGTTCGCTGATTCCTAGAATGTCGACGTTCACTCTTGCCATCTCCTGTTTGACCACTTCCAATTTGCCTTGATTCATGGAGCTAACATTCCAGATTCCTATGCAATATTGCTCTTTACATCATTGGACCTTGCTTCTATCACCAGTCACATTCACAATTGGATATTGTTTTTGCTTTGGCTCCATCCCTTCATTCTTTCTGGAGCTATTTCTTCACTGATCTCCAGTAGCATATTGGGCACCTGGGGAGTTCTTTCACTAGTCATTTGCAATACTGACTTTCCAGGACATTTTTCCTTCTGTCATTCAAGGGAATAGCTGTTATATGAAACAAGGCCCTATACTCATAATGTTATAGAAAGAAATTGAATAATGAAAAATATCAAAATAGCATATTAGAATTAAGCTACAAATATATATATATATTAACATATAATATCAAAGCTATACACACACACACATGCATGGGTTTCCCTGGTAGCTCAGCTGGTAAATAATCCACCTTCAATGAGGCAGACCTGCCTGGGTTCAATCCCTGGGTTGGGAAGACCCACTGGAGGAGGGCATGGCAACCCACTCCAGTATTCTTGCCTGGAGAATCCCCATGAACAGAGGAGCCTGGTGGGCTACAGTCCATGGGATTGCAAAGAGTGGGACACAACTGAGCAACTAAGCACAACACAGCACATACAAATATATGTACACACATACACGTATATGTACATATGTAAACACATACACAGGCTTCCCCAGTGGTGCCGTGGTAAAGAATCTGCCTGCCAATACAGAAGGCATAAGAGATGCAGGTTTGATATCTGGGTCAGGAAGATCCCTTGGAGTAGGAAATGGGAACCCACTCCAATAATCTTGCCTGAAAAACCATGGACAGAGAAACCTGGTGGGCTACAGTCTTTGGGGGTCGCAAAGAGTCGGACATGACTGAGCACGCACACATATACACACAATTACATACATATATACACACATATCACTTCCTTGTAAGAGTCTTTACATACTGAGGAGGAAAAATACATTCTGGACATCACTCTCCCCAAGAAAATACCTGGCAATTAATCTGCAGTTCTTATGCAATATCAGAAAGAGTAATATAGGTTAATAGCCTCTATATTCTAATATAAGCTTACATTTCAACTGAAGATTGCTGGAATTGGGAGAGAAGCAGAATAATATGTTCAAAGGGATTGACAAAAAGAACTAAAGCATCATTTGGTGAATGTAAGATCAACAAGAAATGTAGAAGAAACCAGAATTTGTTGGTTAGGTGGCTGTTATAATGAGAATGGAAATCAAATTTATTGGAAACAGAGACCACACCACCATCTTGAAATTAATGGGTACAAACCAAAGCAAATGACAATACTGGGATATTTTTGCATATTGATATTAAAACAAAATAGCAGAATGAATAACACTATTTTCTATAAGTGTTTACAATTCATAAATCTTAAAAAGTAATGAAACTAAATTGTTATATAAATTTTGATTTTAAAATATGTGAATGTATTACAAAGCCTCAGGGAACAATGTAAAGATATAAAAATATGTGGTAAAGATACACTACTATTTCAATACAAACTTTGGCACATACTGAACATGCTGTCTCATTTTATTTTATTTCTTTTTCAAATTGTTTTTTATTGGAGTATACTTGCTTTACAATGTTGTGTTAGCCTCCACTGTACAGCAAAGTGAATCAGCTATACACACATATTTATCCCCTCTTTTTTGAGTTTCCTTCCCATTTAGGACACCACAGAGCATTGTGCTCTGTGCTGTACAGTAGGTTCTCATTAGTTATCTATTTTATAATCATTGTTGTTGTTGTTTAGTCGCTGAGTCTGACTCTTTTGGGACCCCATGGACTGTAGCCCACCAGGTTCCCCTGTCCATGGGAATTCCTAGGCAGGAATACTGGAGTGGTTTGCCATTTCCTTCTCCAGGGGATCTTTCCAACCAAGGGATCGAACCCACATCTCCTGCATTGCAGGCAGATTCTTTACCACTGAGCCACTTGGGAAGCCTTATCTAAATTACACATAGTATCAATAGTGTATACATGTCAATCCCAGTGTCCCAATTCATCCCCCATCCTCACCCCCAGCAGAACAGCTGCTTCTTTTGCCTTCACTCTCCTCCATTGAGTGATGTTCTCAGAATGACCTCACTGATGTTGCTGGTCAGGGTTGACTTCAACCATGTCCAAGTCCTGTAGAGCATTTTTAATGAAACATTCAGGTCCATTGTCTCTGGTTTTAAGCTGGGGTAGTGTATATTTCACAACAATCAGTCCAGAAAGGGGATGTCACTGTCCTGCACCTAATTTCTGGTGTGATTCCCTCTTTATCTCTAAGAGCACCTTGGTATTTTCTTTCCAGTTCTGAGCTTAACCTTTGGTTGAATGAGAGAAGAGGAGCAACATGGGGATGTGGAGGATGGTAGTAACAGGAACTGAATAGTAACAAGGGATGAGGAGGGTATGTAGATAGGAGCTTGGGAATGGAATGGGTGACATTCAGCAAAGGGGAAGGGTGTAGGGACACAAAGCTGAAGGAAGAAGGATGAACAGAGATGTTGCTTGATGGCTAGATGTCTGAGATAACATTGCAAATGCACACACAAACTTATACATATTGGTATTTTGATACTTTAAAAGGGCAAGTTATACCAGGATATTGAGAGCTCACAGTGCAATCACTGGCTGTAATATATTGGGGCAGAAAACTTGAAAATGCCAAAGAGTACCTGCAGTTTTAGATCTCAAGAATGCACATGAGAATGTAATACTCAATGAACTTGAGCCTAGCTGTTATTGCTTTGGGCTTGCATGCATCTGACAATTTTCCTTCCAATCAAAGGATAGCTTCAAATAATGCAGAAAACAAATCTTTCCATGCGATAATGATTTTTAAAACAATTTCTTTCTGACAACAAATGAAAGGAGAGAATGCAAATGGAGCACACAGTTAATTGACAGCCATATTCCCCAGCAAACTTGTAAATAGTACCATTCTCATAGGAATTAAATCAGTTGCACTGTGGGTAACTCTAGAATTCAAAAGGTGCCACAGTTCTTCACTTTGTGTTGATGGAACTGAACGACATTAACCTTTTCACTTGCACTAACAAAGACAAGTGAAGACACTGTGTGCTATGACTCCTGCACATTTATGTTTTGTTTTTTGCCCAGGGCTTTCTACAATTATCCCACACTTCAGAACTAATTTCTCTGCACGTTTACCTACATTGTTTCGGCACTACTCCTGCAACACCACAATCTCATTAACTCTTTTTTTTCTTCCACAAGGAAGATTTATAAGGACATAGAAGAAATAATTATTTGGTGATATAATATTGAGTAAATTTTTGTAGCTTTTGCAAATAGGTTAGCCCTCATCTAAAGTAATTTTTTTTAAAAATCTCTTAGGTCTTATAAATAACACTCTACAGTTTCCATCGACAGCTCTGACTATTCTAGTAGTGAATGAAAATTCAGACCTCTTTTAGCTGGGGGCAGGAGAGAAAGGGAAAATCAAATTGAAATTTAGAACTTGAGTCCTGTTTTAACAATAGGAACCTCTTTATTTAAATATTTATTTCTTTATTTTCTTTTTGAATTCAAAATATGTATACATATATATATGTACAAACATATATATACACAATTATATACCTATGCATATGTAAAATATATACTTTTTGTTTTACAAACACAAAGTTGGCAAATAATTTAGCACCAAAAATCAGCTTTTAAATTTTGTATTTATTTATTTTTGTTACTTTTCCTATGTAATTTTAAAGTTGATATTATGTTCTATTTTCATTTTTATTCCGATCAAGACATTTCCCTTTTTTTTTTTTTTTTTTTTTTTTTTTTGCCAAATAGCATGCTTGATATTATTTACCCAACCAAGGATTGAACATGTGCCCCGATCCCCCCTGCTGCCCCTGCAGTGGAAGCATGGAGTCTTAACCACTGTACTTCCAGGGAAGTCTCCAGCATTTTAAGATATACATATATACACATGTATGTGCCTGTCTTTTTGCAACTCATAAATAATTAAGTCATTGCAGAGGGATGGAAAGTTGCATTTTAAGGCAATTTATAAAATGGGATTCCCCTGACTACAATGAGAAAGGATTACCAACAAACCAGCAGAAATTTCACTGTGTAAGCACAGATAGGAAAATCTTTTACTTTTCCTTAACCAAAAGCAAGTTTGATAGCAGCAAACAAAATACTTATATGAAAATAAACTCAGCCTGGATAAGAATTAACACTGAAGAATGTCCAAACTTCAGTAGGAAGAGCTGAACAATTGTGTTCAGTTCAGTTCTAGTGCACACAGGGAAGGGCTGCGGATACAAGGAGGAGTCTGATTATGTCTTCATGGTAGATTTGTAAGAATGAGATCTACTTACCAAGTAGGGAAAGAGAGGGTAGGATGAATTTGGAGACTGGGATTGACATATATACATGATTCATACTATGTATAAAATAGATGACTAATGAGAGCTTACTGTTTAGCTCAGGGAACTCTACTCAGTGCTGACCTAGATGGGAAGGAAATCCAAAGAAGAGGGGATTACATATTCATATAGCTGATTTACTTTGCTGTACAGTAAAAACTAATACAATATTGCAACATAACTACGCTCGAATAAAAATTAACTTTGAAAAGAACCAGGTCTACTTACCTAGAAGAGAGGATGTAGTAGAGGACAGGTAAGCTGTCTTCAGATATTTGAGGAATTGTCATGAAGAGAAGGGAGCAAACAGAGTGGGGACCAATGAGTTATATATGGGCTTAAAAATGGAAGAATTTATGAAGAATAGGTAGGACAGACAGAATGTAGTATCATGGAATAAAGATTTAAAATAAGACCTGGATGTCCACCTGCCAGGAGTGCTATTGAGATGATCTTGGCCTGGAGGTTGTAATAAGTGGCCTCTAGGATTCCCTAATGATGGGGAAGATCGAGGGCAAGAGGAGAAGGGGGCAACAGAGCAGAAGATGGTTGGATGGCATCACCGACTCAATGGACATGAATTTGAGCAAACTGCCAGAGATAGTGAAGAACAGGGAAGCCTGACGTGCTGCAGTTCATGGGGTCACAGAGTCTGACATGACTGAAACTGAACAACAACTAGGATTATTTCCCTCTCTAAATCTTATGAGTTCTCTCTCTGTTGAGTATCATGCTAGTCACAGGAATTCTACCAAAGAATGTGCAGGGTCTTCCAAGCCATGCTTTGAGGAATACCAGTTCTGGTGAATGCTGGCCATTGTATAATGGAAAAATGAAAGAGGATCCTGTGGTCCAATTAGTTTAGGGAACATTGTTTAATATACCCTTTCTTGAAGAATATAAACACATATTTGCATAGTGAAAGTCCTGAGCAGCCTTGCATTTAAAAAAATCCTTGTTAGCTGGGAATAACCCAACACTCTCTCAATTTAATTGAAAATAAAGCACTTTTACAGTAGATCTATTTGTAAACTGAAGGAACAATTGTTCCTTGGAATATTACTTTTGGAAACAGCAATTAATATACAATAAAAGCAGTTCCTTAAGTCGATGCCAAATGCATTCTGAATACATTTACAGACATTTAATATACAAGGGAGAAAATTTACATGTAGAGGAAAGATTCTTTTTCCAGAAAATTAAAAAGTCATTATAAAGTTCCCTAAACACCTGCCTTTTAAATATTAACCAATCATGCATTTCAGATATTATGCATACACTTTAAAATGTTGTCTTCATTCTTCATAATTAAATATCCAATTAATGAACCTTATTTTGGAGAGTTTCTAATTGAGGTTAGAAATTGTCCCCATTTTTTCCGTCTGTTGACTTTTATCTCTATTAATCAATGTTCTTAATTTTGTAAGAAATACTTGCTTTATACTTGCATCACTACCTTCACTTCTCTATTGAAAACTCATCTTTATAAAAGAATAGAAATAAAATGCATACACTTTTCAAATAATGACACAAGCACTGTTGTAGAGATGAAAATGGTGACACTATTGACACTAAACTGTTGTCTGGGAGACAGTGCCCCCATGTGATAGCTCAAAATTCCCCATTTATTAAAAAGGTTAAAATTCCAAATTTGGTATCTAAACTGTTGTTCAGAGCTTTGACTACACAATAAGTAAATCATAAATATATTGTTTCATTAGTATATCTTTAGAATCACATTTTAATAATTATTTCAATTATAAACATTTAAATTCAAAGCTGATCATATCAGTCTCTGATAATTCATATTAAAGAATTAATTACTTCACTTATAACTTTAATTCTTTTGGGTCTCTGTTGTGTCCTCTGGATCTATTCTCAGAACTTACAATTGTGCTTAGGTCACTTCATCTTATGGAGAAGGAAATGGCAACCCACTCCAATACTCTTGCCTGGAAAATCCCATATATGGAGGAGGCTGGTAGGCTACAGTCCATGGGGTCGTGAAGAGTCAGACAGGACTGAACGACTTCACTTTCACTTTTCACTTTCATGCATTGAAGAAGGAAACTCAACCCACTCCAATGTCCTTGCCTGGAGAATCCCAGGAATGGGGGAGCCTGGTGGGCTGGTGTCTATGGGGTCACACAGAGTCGGACACGACTGAAGCGACTTAGCAGCAGCAGCATTTCATCTTATAAACAAACACACCAACAAAAAGTCTTTTAATACTTCATTTCTCATGATTCCATAATTTTATATTCTTTTTCATCATGCTTGAACTCCAAACAGAATTTTTTAAACTTATCATCCTTTGAAAAATAAAATTAATTCCCCTATTATGCCTCATAACATGTCCTGTGTGTTATAATTGGAGCATTGTATAGAATCTTAATTGTTTTTATCCACTTGGCTGCTTCATTTTGAGAATGTAACTTCACTGAGATAAGGATCTTGTTTTATTTGTCTCTCATATCTTCTAGGACACCATAATGTTTTCGAATCGATGAATATGTGACTGAAAAAAACTATGTTCTCCTATGAATCCCCAATGCCTAGCTCAGGCCTTAACAGTGTTGGACATTCACATTTTTTGATACATATTGATGTCAGGATTCATCTATGGTTCATCTTTATATGCCATTCTATCATCCTTTATATTCTATCATGTGCTTCATATATATGTTCAATAACTCTCGTTGAATGAAAGAATAAAAATTAATGTAAGCTATATCTGCTCCTTTGGGACAGGAGGAGAAGGGGATGATAAAGGATGAGATGGCTGGATGACACCATTGACTCGATGGACGTGAGTCTGAGTGAACTCTGTGAGTTAGTGATGGACAGGGAGGCCTGGTGTGCTGCGATTCATGGGGTCGCAAAGAGTCAGACACGACTGAGTGACTGAACTGAACTGAACTGATACCTGCTCCCTCCACTTTTTAATCTATTCATGTTGGAACCCTGGAAATGTGGGTCTCGTCATACCTTTTCTAAACATCACAATAATCTCTTAGTTTTCAAAACCATTGATATGCAGCATGTAACAATGCTTATGAAACCATTCTTCTTACAACTGTGCATGACTTCCAGGAGAACATACCTTTCTTGTTCTTTTATGCTTCTGATCACACCTCTTCTTCTTTGAAGCTAACCTTCTTTATTCTTTTGGGTTTATTTATTTGTCTTGCTTTCTACATATCTTTGGAAATTGTAAATTCCATATTTTAAAAAAGTATTTATTTATTTTGGCTGTGTCAGGTCTTAGTTTGGTGTGCAGGCATTAGTTGAGTTGCTGAAGGCTCAAAGACCAGATCAGAACAGCTGGATTTCAAAAGGATTAATATGGATTCCTTATAGGTGCAGGAGCAGGGGCATGGCCTGAAGAAGGTAGGAATTAAGATGGATCATTTTAGCATCATATTTATGGTGATTATCATGTTGACTTGAAAGGTAATTTTCTTGCCATATTTTATATCTAAATTATTGCCAGGCACTATATTACTACTGTGTGTGTGTTAGTCACTGAGTAGTGTCCAATTCTTTGTGATCCCACAGACTGTAGCCCATGAGGCGCCTCTGTCCATGGGGTTTCCCAGGCAAGAATAGTGGAGTGAGTTGCCATTTTTTTCTGTATATTATTCTAGGCACACACACACATATATACATGTATACATTAATGTGTTTGTGTGTAATATATACAATGGCTATACATACATATGAATTTTTATTTATTATATAGAGACCCAAGATATTATTTTACTTTTCTGGATTACTTTTCCTACAACTGAAACACAATCATCAGCCAGAAGAAAAAAAGAAAAAAAAGCTGGTTTGCAAAAGAGCATCTTGATCATATAAAAATTATGAAAAACTCTATGGAAACCAAATCCTTGTGGGAGGAGATACACCCCCAAATAAGGACATTTTAGGAAACTGGATTTTCTGGTGTTGGATTCCTTTTCCCAGAAGCACCCATCTGAGGAACACCATGCTTCTTGAAAGACTCAAAATATGTATTTTAAAGATACTGGGTAACTGAGGACATGTGTGCATGCTAAATCGCTTTTAGTCATTTCAACTATTTACAACCCTATGGACTGCAGCCCACCAAGCTACTCTGTCTATGGAATTCTCCAGCAAGAATACTGGAGTGGATTGACACACTTTCCTCCAAAGGAGCTTCCCAACTCAGGGAGGGAACCCACTGTCTCTTAGGTCTCCTGCATTGGCAGGGCAGGTTTACCACTAAGGCCACCTGGAAAGACCAGCCAACACTTGTTCCTCAGCTTCTGTCAACTTGTGAAATGAATCTAAAAGATTGGACATGTCTTAATACCTGACATCTTGCACCCACACAGGGTTGTAGGCAGGATTAATGAGATACTGTTTTTAAAGAGATTGACCTCCTTGGCAGAAAGAGGCTAAATATAGATCAGAGGTTTTGTTATGATAAACTGTGTCAAATTGTGTTTGGAAAAGATTTTTCAATTTAACCCATTTTGAAGAAACATCAGTAGAGCTTGACTCCTTTTGGAGAAGTTATATAAAAGTGTGAATGAATCCAAAAATATCTGGCATTTAATTTCCTTATACCCTGGAACAGGATTTAGTCATCCACCAAAGTAATTTGAAATCAAGTCCATGTAGTATAACATGTTAGCAGAGGCTTAAACTACTGCCTACAGTCCAGGTCTGGCCACTTCTGAAAGATTTGATCTGCTTTAAAAATAAAGCTTTATTGAAACTGACATTTCATTTGTTTACTTATTCTTCTGACCGCTCTTGCAGTGTATTATGAACACTTGTTTGAAAGGTAATATGGCTCACAAAAATTAAAATATTTCTCATCTGGTCCTTCACAAAAAAGTTTGCAAACCCCCACTTTATAACTGGGGGTTTTCACATGACAGATGTGTTAAGCATTCATGTGTTCTGTCAGTAGCAATACAACTTTCTTAGCATTTGTAAGATTTATCTTTTAATTTATTCATCCGTAATAGCAGCCAGTTGTGGATGTGACTAGTGATAGAAGCAAGGTCTGATGCTGTAAAGAGTAATATTGCATAGGAACATGGAATGTTAGGTTCATGAATCAAGGCAAATTGGAAGTGGTCAAATAGGAGATGGCAAGAGTGAACGTCAACATTCTAGGAATCAGCAAACTAAAATGGACTGGAATGGGTGAATTTAACTCAGATGACCATTATATCTACCACTGTGGGCACGAATCCCTTAGAAGAAATGGAATAGCCATCATGGTCAACAAAAGAGTCTGAAATGCAGTACTCGGATGCAATCTCAAAAATGACAGAATGATCTCTGTTCGTTTCCAAGGTAAACCTTTCAATATTACGGTAATCCAAGTCTATGCCCCAACAAGTAATGCTGAAGAAGCTGAAGTTGAATGGTTCTATGAAGACCTACAAGACCTTTTAGAACTAACACCCTAAAAAAGGTGTCCTTTTCATTACAGGGGACTAGAATGCAAAAGTAGGAAATCAAGAAACACCTGGAGTAACAGGCAAATTTGGCCTTGAAGTATGGAATGAAGCCGGGCAAAGGCTAATAGAGTTTTGCCAAGAAAACACACTGGTCATAGCAAACACCCTCTTCCAACAACACAAGAGAAGACTACACATGGACATCACCGGATGGCCAACACCAAAATCAGACTGATTACATCCTTTGCAGCCAAAGATGGAGAAGCTCTATACAGTCAGCAAAAACAAGACCAGGAGCTGACTGTGGCTCAGATCAGGAACTTCCTATTGCCAAATTCAGACAGGAATTGAAGAAACTAGGGAAAACCACTAGACCATCCAGGTATGACCTAAATCAAATCCCTTATGATTATACAGTGGGAGTGAGAAATAGATTTAAGGGGCTAGATCTGATAGACAGAGTGCCTGATGAACTATGAATGAAGGTTTATGACATTGTACAGGAGACAGGGGTCAAGACCATCCCTAAGACAAAGAAATGCAAAAAGCAAAATGGCTGCCTGAGGAGGCTTAAAAATAGCTGTGAAAAGAAGAGAAGTGAAAAGCAAAGGAGAGAAAGAAAGATATACCCATTTGAATGCAGAGTTCCAAAGAATAGCAAGGAGAGATAAGAGCCTTCCTCAGTGATCAGTGCAAAGAAATAGAGGAAAACAACAGAATGGGAAAGACTAGAGATCTCTTCAAGATTATTAGAGATACCAAGGGAACATTTCTTACAAAGATAGGCTCAGTAAAGAACAGAAATGATATGGACCTAAGAGAAGCAGAAGATGTTAAGAAGAGGTGGCAAGAATACACAGAAGAATTGTACCAAAAAGATCTTCATGACTCAGATAATCACAATGATGTGATCACTCACCTAGAGCCAGACATCCTGGAATGTGAAGTCAAGTGGGCCTTAGGAAGCATCACTACAAACAAAGCTAGTGGAGGTGATGGAATTCCAGTTGAACTATTTCAAATCCTAAAATATGATGCTGTGAAAGTGCTGCACTCAATATGACAGCAAATTTGGAAAACTCAGCAGTGGCCACAGGACTGGAAAAGGTCAGTTTTCATTCCAATCCCAAAGAAAGGCAATGCCAAAGAATGCTCAAACTACTGCACAATTACACTCATCTCACACACTAGCAAAGTAGTGCTCAAAATTCTCCTAGCCAGGCTTCAGCAATACGTGAACCATGAACTTTCAGAAGTTCAAGCTGGTTTTAGAAAAGACAGAGGAACCAGAAATCAAATGGCCAATATCCGTTGGACCGTCACAAAAGCAAGAGAGTTCCAGAAAAACACCGATTTCTGCTTTATTGACTATGCCAATGCCTTTGACTGTGTAGATCACAATAAACTGTGGAAAATTCTGAAAGAGATGGGAATACCAGACCACCTGGCCTGCCTCTTGAGAAACCTGTATGCAGGTCAGAAGACAACAGTTAGAACTGGACATGGAAAAACAGACTGGTTCCAAATAGGAAAAGGAATACGTCAAGGCTGTATATTGTCACCTTGCTTATTTAACTTCTATGCAGAGTACATCATGAGAAACGCTGGGTTGGAAGAAGCACAGGCTGAAATCAAAGTTGCTGGGAGAAATACCAATAACCTCAGATATGCAAATGACACCACCCTTATGGCAGAAAGTGAAGAGCAACTAAGAAGCCTCTTGATGAAAATGAAAAAGGAGAGTGAAAAAATTGGCTTAAAACTCAACATTCACACAACTAAGATCATGGCATCCAGTCCCATCACTTCATGGGAAATAGATGGGGAAAAAGTGGCAACAGTGGCTGACTGTTTTTTTCGGGGAGGGGCGGCTCCAAAATCACTGCAGATGGCGACTGCAGCCATGAAATTAAAAGACACTTACTCCTTGGAAAGAAAGTTATGACCAACCTAGTCAGCATACTAGATAGCAGAGACATTACTTTGTCAACAGGGATTCATGCAGTCAAAGCTATGGTTTTTCTAGTAGTCATGTGTGTATATGAGAGTTGGACTATAAAGAAACCTGAGCACTGAAGAATTGCTGCTTTTGAACTGTGATGCTGGAGAAAACTCTTGAGAGTCCTTTGAACTGCAAGGAGATCCAACCAGTCCATCCTAAAGGAGATCAGTCCTGGGTGTTCTTTGAAGGACTGATGCTGAAGCTGAAGCTCCGATACTTTGGCCACCTGACGTGAAGAAGTGACTCTTTAAAAAAGACGCTGACACTCTGAAAGATTGAGGGCAGGAGGAGAAGGGGACGACAGAGGATGAGATGGTTGAATGGCATCACCGACTCGATGGACATGTGTTTGGGTAAACTCTGGGAGTTCGTGATGGACAGGGAGGCGTGGCGTGCTGTGGCCCATGGGGTTGCAAAGAGTCAGACACAACTGAGTCACTGAACTGAACTGAACCGAACTGAATAGCACATGCTTGATAAAATTTGGTAAGGATCAAATTACACAATGGAGTAAAAAGCACTTAGTACAGTTCCTGCCATGTAATAAGACTAAGATTAAATTGTTATTGTCTTTATCCTATAACACAAATTTAGAAAGCAGCTTGAGCTCTGACATTTCTAGGCATGTACTTGAAATAGTTTCTCTCATGCATTTAGGTACCAGTTTCCCTGAGCTCATTATTTAGTGCCCCCAGTGTTCCTATAGGACTCCATGTTCATGTGTGAGCCTTGAGAACTTCCTCTTCCAATTGAGTAAAGATGGTGGCAGACCAGGTTTTGCATGATCTGTGAGTGATAATGGGCTTCCTGTTTATGTGAGGGCAAAGGACAGTTAAACAAAAGAAGGGTACATTTAGATGAAAAAAAATAATAAATCCAGAGATTTTATAGGCAAACCAGATACTGTGACATTGAGATCTCTTCTTCCTACGTGTGAATACTCAGGTGCTCAGTCATGTTGGACTCTTTGTGGCCCCATGGACTGTAGCCTGCTAGGTTCCTCTATCCATGGAATTTTTCAGGCAAATGGGATGTCATTTCCTCTTCCAGGGGATCTTCCTGACCCAAGAATCAAACACACATCTCCTGCATCTCTGATATTGGCAGGCAGATTCTTTACCACTGAGCCACCTGGGGACCCTATACAAAAACATGGTGGGCCAAATCTGGCCCATAACCGTAGTTGACTAACTCCAGTTATAGGCCAAAATAATCACAGGGAAATTAAAATAACATTTTTCTATATGTGAAAGTAATATGAAATTTAAATTTTACTTCTCATAAATAAAGCCTTCTTGGAACACAGCCATGCTCATTCATGTTCATATTGTATCTGTCTACACAGGCAACAGCAGTGATGAACTGTTATGACAAATCAATGGTCTCCAAAGCCTGAAGTATTTACTCTCTGACCCTTCAGAGAAAAAAAAAATTGCTGCCCTCCAATCTATATCCTTCAAGACTTTTTCCTGTGCATTTGTGTGAATATTTGTGTATACGTAGGTTTTAGACAATGCAGTCATTTTGTGTGCTTTCTAAATCTACTATTCTGAGATAATATTATGTTGACCAGTAACTTCTGTTGAGTTCTTTTTTTTTTTAATTTCACTGAAGTAAAATCTTAGAACTACTGAAAAAAAGAGCAAATATTTTGATACAAGTAGTTAAAATGAAAATGTAAGTCAATTCTGAGACTTCCTGTAGACACCACCAAGAGTATGCAGATTACTGGGGTGTATATGGAATGTATAAGACTGGAGCCTTGATGGATTAGCACTGAGGAAGTGAGCATGGCACATGCAGTGAACTACCAAGATGCCAAGAATACAGATTTTTGAGTCTGCCTACCAGACTTCTGACAGCCAGGAAGCAGAGTTGTTTCTGGGGCTTTTGTTAGGCATTAGGAAATGGGATTCGCTTCAAAACAACTGCATGAAGTCTACTCAAAGAAGCATGACAATGCTTGGGTATCCCTGAAGCATTATGATTTAAAGGAAGAACAAACTGAGTTGCTATAGGACTTTGGATTCTTAGAGTTTTTGTTTTGTTTATGAAATAACTAATAGCTATTGCTTAAAACACAAATAACTGGTTCTCTTTAACATATTGAATCCATACTATTTAAAGGTGAGAAAGATGGCATCACTGTGTTGGATCATTTTATACAAAGTTTCATCTATATTCATGTTGAGTTTATAGTCAGTAGAACCTCTTCTTGTTTCCTTTTATTTCTCACTAAGATCAGATACAAGGCAAGGATGACCCCTCTCATCACTCCTGCTTGACATCATACTGGAATTCCTTAGCAATGCAGTAAGGTAAGAAAAAAATAAATAAAAGGTATGAAGAATAGGAAGGTCTATATGAAGAAAATTACAAAATGTCAATGAATGAAATCAAAGAAGAACTAAATAAATGGAAAGATATTCCATTTTCATGGATAGGAAATTCAGTATTGTCAAGATATTAGTTCTTTCCAACTTGGGTCTATATTCAATGCAATCCCAACCAATCAGCAGGTTATTGTATAAATATTCACAAACTCTTCTAAAGTTTAAAAGGAGTGGGAGAAAGACCCAAAATATCCAACACAATATTGATGAAGAACAAAGTTGAAGGTCTGATGCTATTGGACTTCAATACTTAATGTAAAGCAACAGTAATCTAGACTGGCAAAAGAAAAGACAAATAGATCAATGGAACAGAATAGAGATCCCATTAATAGATTCTCATAAATATAGTCAGTTAACCTTTGACAGAACAGCAAAAGCAGTATAGTTGAGCAAAAGCAATCTCTTCAGCAAATGATACTGGAACAAATGGATGTCCACATGCAAAACAACAAAGGTAGACATGGTTGTTACACCCTGCTTAGGAAAAAAGTCATAATAAATAGCAAATAAGCATATGAAAAGATGCTCCACATCATCTACTGTCAGGGAAATGAACATTTTTTAAAAAATGAGCTTCTGCTACGTACCTATAATAGTGGTCAAATTCTGAAACACTGACAATACCAAATGCTATGAGGCTATGAAGCAACAAACAAGAACTCTCATTCATTGTTGATGGGAATTCATAGCGCTACAAAAGGTTATGGACATAGTTTGGCAGTTTTTTAAAAAAACTAAACATACTTTCACCATATGATCCAGCAGTCACATTCCTTGTTATTTACCAAAAGAAGTTAAAAATCTATGTTCACACAAAGACTTGCATATGAATTGCCAAGACTCAGAAGTATTGAATATATCTTTCAGTAGATGAATGGCTTAATAAACTGGCTACTAGGACAATGGAACATTAGTTAGTACTAAGTAGAGAAAACCTATCAAGCCATGAAAAGACAGATCTTATTGGGAAAAAAAAATGAGGGAAATTGTTTCATATATCTATAAAATGAAAGGGAATGCTTACATCATTCTGAAAATAGAAGTGTTCCCTAGTTAACGGGTATGCATTAAATGTTGATAGAAAATAATTGAATAGCTTAACTGCAGTTGGAAGCAGGCAGCAAATAGCATGAATGGATGCTTATTTAAAATATTCCAAAACATTGTTCGTTAATTTATTTCTTCTTAGTTCACATAAGCTTTCATGAGTAAGTTAGATTCCCTGTGTGTGTGTGTGTGTGTGTGTGTGTGTGTGTGTGTGTGTGTATGTGTATGTTAGTCACTCAATCAAGTCTGACTGTCTGCAACCCCATGGACTGTAGCCTACCAGGCTCATCTATCTACAGAATTCTCCAGGCAAGAATACTGGAGTGGGTTGCTGTTCCCTTCTCCAGGGAATCCTCCCGACACAGGGATTGAACCCATGCAGATTTTTTACCATCTGGGCAACCAGGGAAGCCCTATATCCCCTGAGTACTCTCTAAAAGCTAGATCTCTATTTACAATCCTTCCTCCTTGCCCACATTTATTGAGACCGCTTTTGACACTTCTAAGAAGTACACTTCTCTAACCAAGGAATTCTGAAGTATAACTATGAGTGTTTTCTTTTTTTTTTAAATTAATTAGTTAATTTTTCAGCTGTGGTGGGTCTTAGTTGATCTGTGGACTTTTCTCTCTATATAGTAGTGTGTACGTATCAATCTCAATCTTCTGATTTATCCCTCCCCCACCCTAAACCCCTGGAAACCATAAGTGGTTATGCCAAGAGTTCATTGCAGGCTCCACCAAGGAACCGCTGTCCGTGACCTCTCAGGCATAAGAAACACTTCAATGGAGAATGAAAACTTTCCTTTCAGTCAATAGCTTAACTTCCTTGCTGTGACTAGACAATTTCATCACAGAGCTTTTATGGTCCTTTGCAGATTGTTATTTTACAATTTGAAGATTTGTGGAAATACTGCATTAAGCAAGTCTATCAGCATCACTTTTACAACAGCATTTGCTCACGTCACATCTCTGTATCACTTTTTACTAATTTTAGAAATGTTTCAAACTTTTTCATTATTATTATTATATCTGTTATGATGATGTTGTTATAGCTCCCATGTAAGATAAAATTTAATTGATAAGTGTGTATGTTCTGACTACTGCATTGCTGGACTGTTTCCCCCATCTCTGTCTTCCTCCTTTGGTCTCCCTATTCCCTGAGACACAACAATATTGAAATCAGGCCTACTGGTAACCCTACAATTGCCTTGAACTGTTTAATAAAGGAAGAGTCACATGTCTCTCACTTTATATCAAAAGCTAGAAAAGATTAAGCTTTGTGAAGAAGGCATGTTAAAAGCCAAGATAGGACAAGAGAAGAAAATGTGCCTCCTTAGGTAATGAAAGAATAAAAGATATTTTAGCGTGATGTACGGGATTAGGATGCTATGAATACTCTAAATCCTCTCAGATAGTTTCTGTCAAATTGTTGGGCTCACCTTCTTTCCCAATCAATGTACTAACTTTCATACACAAGGCAAATCTGTAAATTCTACCGTGATTAGAATTCAGCAATGTCAAAAATCAATCCCTGGCTTTTTTTTTTTTTTTTTTTTTGCCTAGCAATCTGGAAGCTATAAGAAATCTTAAGGTTACACAAAATTTCTTAACATATAAAAATTCCCAAGCTTCACTCTTTGTTTTGATGTGAAAACCTAGAAATTTGACCTTGTTCTGTTACTAACATCATCTGTTGCAACAATACTTCCCTGCCTTCTTGGAATTTCTCATACATTTTGTACTGTTTAATGGATGAAATAGGCCCTCCATCTGTGTCCTAATACTTCATAGGGACAGGATGTCATAAATGAGCTTAATTAGAAATTTTATCTGTTCATTCCACTCAATAGAAATCTCCCTCCTTTCTATCCCATCTTGGCCAGATAACCAATGCTAAATTTCTGCATTTTCCATGTTTTGGTTTCCTGCAGCCCAATTAATATGAGCTGAGAAGAATCAGACATAACTGAGTATGCACACACACATGAGAGGGAAGCACATAGGTAATTTTGAGAGAAGTGAAGAGCTTCTGTTGAAAAAGTATTTTCTTTTCTACTCAGAAGGGTATTTTCCTACCTAAAGATACATAAGTTGAGCATCAGTAAAATCACTGTCAAACAGTAGTGTTGTCTTTTAGATGGACATCTCACTCTCTGGCTAACTATCTGATGAACTGTACAACTATTAAATTTTTCTTCACTTGCCCCAGAAGCAGAGCATAGTGTGAACAATCCTATAAAATTGTTCTTGGAATCTAGGATATTTGCTATTTTCAGTCTTCCATCAGCATTTTGGAGAATGGTTGTGCTCAATACAGGTCTCTTTAGGTTTAAACATATAGTTGACAATGGAGATTGATGTCAACTTTTGTGCTGGAGGTTATGTTAGATAATAAGATCATGATTGATTAGTCAGAGTTCTTCAGAGAAATAAAACCAATAGTAAATATATGCATATGCAATTTATTATAAGGACTTGACTCATACATTTGTGGAGGCTGAGAAGTCTCATGACTTGTGGCCTGTAAGCTGAAGACTCAGGAAAATCAGTGATATATTTCTGAGAGCTGGAGGGACAATGGTGTAAGTCTTGGTGAGAAGAAGATTGAAATCATAGGTCAACAGTCTGGCAGAGAATGAATTTCTCCTACCTCTGCTTTTTTGTTCTATTCAGACTCTCAATAGATTGAATGAAGGCTCCTCATACTGAGGAGGGTAATCTGCTTCACTCAATTTGGCTACTCAAATACTAGTCTCACCTGAAACACCCTTGCAGACACATCCAGAAATAATGCTTAATGCCTTATGTCACAATCAAGTTGACACAAAATTAAACATCATAATCACAATGCCATGTACATGGAAAGAAGATGGAATTAACCTCCATGCAATCTTTTCAATCTTTTGGGCTACAAAGGGATTCTATAGTAGTTACCATGGACACGAACGTGTAGGAGCTTAGATGTTAGAGGGACAGAGCCAACTTTCTGAATGGCTCTTGGTCCAAGCAATATAATCTTAACCCAGAGAGACATTGGGGGAAGAGTGCCAGTGGTAGGGCCAAAGAACAATAGGTGATCTTCTGGAGAGATCCTCAGCTTCAGAGCACAAAGGAGAATCTGACTACTACCTCAAAGAACCCAAGCACAACACATACACCCATCTCTCCATATCAATAGAAAATATAAAGGTCAGACAAGACCAGACTAAACAAAAATGTGCTCATGAAGTACTCAAGAAACCATCTACAGTGTAGTAACATTAGGAGACCTGTACTTTCCTATGTTTCTCCTCCCTTTTGCTTACAGAAAAGAAGATGGTTTCTGAAACAAGAAAAGAGATGTTATTACAGAGTCACACCATGCCTTGTGTTATTTGCTTCAAATAGCCAAGGCCACAGCTCTAGCCTGTACTTGAAGGAAGAGAAGAGAAAATTTTTGAATTGTTTGTGATTAAAGTTTTAAAAGTGAATAAAACTGAGTGTTCAATGTCTAAATACAGTCTGGTTACAAACTTTTTAAAAAAGGGACATATAATCTATTGGGAAAATGGATTGCACACAATGTAATCAGAAGTGGCAGTTATTGTTAAATAAGAAAATTATTCATGTTTATTTTCCAGTGAATTTAAATTCCATACTAAACTAGTTAGTTGAATAATCTATTAAAAAGTTATTGCATATCTCACCAAACTGATGGAAATACTGGGGTATTCAGTATAGGAGTTCCTAATAGGGAACAGAGCAGGGAGACCTCACTCTCAATACACCACCAGAAAATGAATAGTTTTCAATTATTTCTAACATTTCTGTGTCTTTGAAGTCAAGATTCAAGTACTGGTAGAAGTCCATGGGCTAAAGTTAGACCTAAGACCTAGCTATTGACCATATAATAGATCTTCAAGGGTCAATAATAAGTCTTCAAGGGGAAGATTTTAGTAGAATCTTCAAGGGTCATTTGTTTCTGTAGTACAAGAATATTATATTTGAATTTACTGACTTACCAGTACTACTCCCAGTGACACAATTTTCTAAAATAAAATCATTTTGATCTATTAAGGGGGAAAAAGAAAAAGAAAAATAAAGAAAGAAATATCCACTATCTAGAATTAGAATTGGGCACAAAAATAGTCAGGCTCTAGAAATAAGGCAGAAGATTTTTAATATAAGATGATTTGGTTTTATTTTTTTATTTTTATTTTTTAATATAAATTTATTTATTTTAATAGGAGGTTAATTACTTTACAATATTGTATTGGTTTTGCCATACATTAACATGAATCTGCCACAGGTATACATGTGTTCCCCATCCTGAACCCCCTCCCTCCTCCCTCCCCATACCATCCTTCTGTGTCATCCCAGTGCACCAGCCCCAAGCATCCAGTATTATGCATTGAACCTGGACTGGTGATTCGTTTCATATATGATATTATACATGTTTCAATGCCTTTCTCCCAAATCGTCCCACCCTCTCCCTCTCCCACAGAATCCAAAAGACTGTTCTATACATCTGGGTCTCCTTTGCTGTCTTGCATACAGGGTTATCGTTACCATCTTTCTAAATTCCATATATATGCATTAGTATATTGTATTGGTGTTTTTATTTCTGGCTTACCTCACTCTGTATAATAGGCTCCAGTTTCATCCACTTCATTAGAACTGATTCAAATGTATTCTTTTTAATGACTAAGTAATACTCCATTGTGTATATGTACCACAGCTTTCTTATCCATTCATCTGCTGATGGACATCTAGGTTGCTTCCATGTCCTGGCTATTATAAACAGTGCTGCGATGAACGTTGGGTACATGTGTCTCTTTCAACTCTGATTTCCTCGGTGTGTATGCACAGCAGTGGGATTGCTGGGTCATATGGCAGTTCTATTTCCAGTTTTTAAAGGAATCTCCACACTGTTCTCCATAGTAGCTGTACTTGTTTGCATTCCCACAAATAGTATAAGAGGGTTCCCTTTTCTCCACACCCTCTCCAGCATTTATTGTTTGTAGACTTTTGGATAGCAGCCATTCTGACTGGCGTGAAATGGTACCTCAATGTGGCTTTGATTTGCATTTCTCTGATAATTAGTGATGTTGAGCATCTTTTCATTTATTTGTTAGCCTTATGTATGTCTTCTTTGGAGAAATGTCTATTTAGTTCTTTGGCCCATTTTTTGATTGGGTCATTTACTTTTCTGGAATTGAGCTGCATGAGTTGCTTGTATATTTTTGAGATTAGTTGTTTGTCAGTTGCTTCATTTGTTATTATTTTCTCCCATTCTGAAGGCTGTCTTTTCACCTTGCTTATAGTTTCCTTTGTTGTGCAGAAGCATTTAAGTTTAATTAGGTCCCATTTGTTTATTTTTGCTTTTATTTCCAGAATTCTGGGAGGTGGATCATAGAGGATCCTGCTGTGATGTATGTTGGAGAGTGTTTTGCCTATGTTCTCCTCTAGGAGTTTTACAGTTTCTGGTCTTATGTTTAGATCTTTAATCCATTTTGAGTTTATTTTTGTGTATGGTGTTAGGAAGTGTTCTAGTTTCATTTTTTGACAAGTGGTTGACCAGTTTTCCCAGCACCACTTGTTAAAGAGATTGTCTTTAATCCACTGTATATTCTTGCCTCCTTTGTCAAAGATAAGGTGTCCATAGGTATGTGGATTTATCTCTGGGCCTTCTATTTTGTTCCATTTATCTATATTTCTGTCTTTGTGCCAGTACCATACTGTCTTGATGACTGTGGCTTTGTATAGAGCCTGAAGTCAGGCAGGTTGATTTTTCCAGTTCCATTCTTCTTTCTCAAGATTGCTTTGGCTATTTGAGGGTTTTTGTATTTCCATACAAATTGTGAAATTATTTGTTCTAGCTCTGTGAAAAATACCGTTGGTAGCTTGATAGGGATTTCATTGAATCTATAGATTGCTTTGGGTAGTATACTGATTTTCACTATATTGATTCTTCTGATCCATGAACACGGTATATTTCTCCATCTATTAGTGTCCTCTTTGATTTCTTTCACCAGTGTTTTATAGTTTTCTATATATGGGTCTTTAGTTTCTTTAGGTAGATATATTCCTAAATATATCTATTTTCATTGCAATGGTAAATGGAACTGTTTCCTTAGTTTCTCTATTTTCCCATTATTAGTGTATAGGAATGCAAGGGATTTCTGTGTGTTGATTTTATATCCTGCAACTTTACTATATTCATTGATTAGCTCTAGTAATTTTCTGGTGGAGTCTTTAGGGTTTTCTATGTAGAGGATCATGTCATCTGCAAACAGTGAGAGTTTTACTTTTCCTTTTCCAATTTGGATTCCTTTTATTTCTTTTTCTGCTCTGATTGCTGTGGCCAAAACTTCCAAAACTATGTTGAATAGTAGTATAATTGTTATATCTTCTTCTTGGATTAATAATTTGATCATTATGTAGTGTCCATCTTTGTCTCTTTTCACAGACTTTGTTTTAAAGTCTATTTTATCTGATATGAGTATTGCTACTCCTGCTTTCTTTTGGTCTCTATTTGCATGGAATATGTTTTTCCAGCCCTTCGCTTTCAGTCTGTATGTGTCCCTTTTTGAGGTGGGTCTCTTGTAGACAACATATATAGGGGTCTTGTTTTTGTATCCATTCAGCCAGTCTTTGTCTTTTGGTTGGGGCATTCAACCCATTTACGTTTAAGGTAATTATTGATAAGTACGATCCTATTGCCATTTACTTTATTGTTTTGGGTTTGAGTGTATACACCCTTTTTGTGTTTCCTGTCTAGAGAGGACCCTTTAACATTTGTTGGAGAGCTGGTTTGGTGGTGCTGAATTCTCTCAGCTTTTGCTTGTCTGTAAAGCTTTTGATTTCTCCTTCATATTTGAATGAGATCCTTGCTGGGTACAGTAATCTGGGTTGTAGGTTATTTTCTTTCATCACTTTAAGTATGTCTTGCCATTCCCTCCTGGCCTGAAGAGCTTCTATTGAAAGATCAGCTGTTATCCTTATGGGAATCCCCTTATGTGTTATTTGTTGTTTTTCCCTTGCTGCTTTTAATATTTGTTCTTTGTGTTTGATCTTTGTTAATTTGATTAATTTGTGTCTTGAGGTGTTTTGCCTTGGGTTTATCATGGTTTGGGGCTCTCTGGGTTTCTTGGACTTGGGTGATTATTTCCTTCCCCATTTTAGGGACGTTTTCAACTATTATCTCCTCAAGGATTTTCTCATGGTCTTTCTTTTTGTCTTCTTCTTCTGGGACTCCTATGATTCGAATATCGGGGCATTTCATATTGTCCTGGAGGTCTCTGAGATTGTCTTCATTTCTTTTAATTTGTTTTTCTTTTTTCCTCTCTGATTCATTTATTTCTACCATTCTATCTTCTACTTCACTAATCCTATCTTCTGCCTCTGTTATTCTACTATTTGTTGCCTCCAGAGTGTTTTTTATCTCATTTATTGCATTATTCATTATATATTGACTCTTTTTTATTTCTTCTAGGTTCTTGTTAAATCTTTCTTGCATCTTCTCAATCCTTGTCTCCAGGCGATTTATCTGTGATTCCATTTTGATTTCAAGATTTTGGATCATTTTCACTATTATTATTCAGAATTCTTTATCAGGTAGATTCCTTATCTCTTCCTCCTTTGTTTGGTTTGGTGGGCATTTCTCCTGTTCCTTTACCTGCTGGGTATTCCTCTGTCTTTTCATCTTGTTTATATTGCTGAGTTTGGGGTGGCCTTTCTGTACTCTGGCAGTTTGTGGAGTTCTCTTTATTGTGGAGTTTCCTCGCTGTGGGTGGGGTTGTACAGGTGGCTTGTCAAGGTTACTTGGTTAGGTAAGCTTGTGTTGGTGTTCTGGTGGGTGGAGCTGGATTTCTTCTCTCTAGAGTGCAATGAAATGTCCAGTAATGAGTTATGAGATATCAGTAGTTTTGGAGTAACTTTGGGCAGCCTGTATATTGGAGCACAGGGCTGTGTTCCTGTGTTGTTGGAGAATTTGTGTGGTATGTCTTGTTCTGGAACTTGTTGGCCTTTGGGTGGTGTTTGGTTTCAGTGCAGGTATGGAGGCATTTGATGAGCTCCTGTCAATTAATGTTGCCTGGAGTCAGGAGTTCTCTGGTGTTCTCAGGATTTGGACTTAAGCCTCCTGCTTCTGGGTGTCAGTCTTATTTTTATAGTGGTCTCAAGACTTCTCCATCTATGCAGCACTGATAATAAAACATCTAGGTTAAAGATGAAAAGTTTCTCCACAGTGAGGGACACCCAGAGAGATTCACAGAGTTACATGGAGAAGAGAATAGAGAGGAGGGAGTTAGAGGTGACCCAAATGAGATGAGGTGGAATCAATAGAGGAGAGAGCAAGCTAGCCAGTAATCACTTCCTTATGTGCACTCCACAACTGGACCTCTCAGAGATGTTCATGGAGTTATACAGAGAAGAGAAGAGGGAGGAAGGAAGGGAGGGAGGAGGATAAAAGGGGGAAATCAAAAGAAGAGAGACAGATCCAGCCGTTAATCCATTCCCTAAGTGTTCTCCACTGTCTGGAACACACAGAGATTCACAGAGTTGTGTAGAGAAGAGAAGGGGTAGGGAGGAGACAGAGGTGATCTAATGGAGAAAAAGGAGAGTCCAAAAGGGGAGAGAGCAGTCAAGCCAGTAATCTCTCTCCCAAGTAAAAATGAGTACTGAAGATCGGGTTCTTAAAGGTACAAAATTGATAACAAATACAAAAAAGCTAAGATTGAAAATCTAGAGTAGAGTTTGGATTTTCAAAAATACAATATTAAAGAAAAGAAGAAAAGAAAGAAAAAAAGTCACAAAAATTATATAAAAAAATATGAAGTTTGCTTTAAAAAATAGGGTCTCTTTTTTTTTTTTGACAAAGTAATGGTAGGTTATAAAAGTGAAAATTAAAGGAGTAATAGAGGACTTAAAAATTAAAAAAAAAAAAGAATGATCATAAAAATAGTAAAAATACATCTAGGACTTTCTCTGGTGGTGTTGTGGATATTCTGGGGTCAGTTCATTTTCGGATAGTTCCTTGGTCCGGCTTATATTTCTCAAGATCTATAGGCCCCTTCCTATGTAATCAGTACTAACGACAGGGTTTTAATCTATTGCACCTGTCACTTCCAAGGCGGTTCCCTCTGTTTTAGCTTCTTTCATTTGCTGGTCTTTTCAGTGTCTGATTACCGCCCTGACACAAAGGGGGCTGTGGTGGACACTTTTTTTAGTCTCACTTGTTCAGTTGCACTGTGGGGAGGGAGGGACACTGCAAACAAATAATACTGGTGTGTTCTTGCAGTGCCTCAGCCACACTGGGCCTGCCCCCGCTTACGGTGCATGTGCCCTTCCTGCCCGCACTGCTCAGGCTCTAGGTTGCTCCTCCGGGAACCGTCTGAGGCCAGCCCTGGGGTGCATGCACCTCCCAGGTATAAGCCGCACAGGTTCAGGCACTCAGGTGGTCCTCAGAGGCGCAGACTTGGTTAGGCCTGCATTTTGTGCCCTTCCCATGTCTGAGCAGCTCAGGTGATGAGGTGTTTGGCGAGTGTGGTTGCTGCGACTTATTGCCTCCCTCATCCTTGCCGCTCGGTTTTCTGGGTGTACAACCGGCATACCTTCTCAGGCAGATGTTGACTATCCAGAACCCCAAGAAGTCTTAGTTAGCAAAGAAGCCTGCTTGCAGCTTGATAGATAATGTCTCTCACGGGCTGTGATTGCCCGCTTCCGGCTCTGGCTGCCTGTCACCGGAGGGGGATGGTCTGCAGCTGGCTAGTTCTGTTCAGTCCTTTGTTCTGTGCACGGGCCTGGTAGTGTCTTAGGGCTTTTTGCGTGGTAGCTATCCCACAGTCTGGTTTGCTAGCCCAAGTTAGTTCACTCAGATTGCCCTCGGGGCATTCAGACCAGATCTTTAAGCAATGCAGCCCAAGCCTCCCTTCCTAGCTCCTGCTTGCTAGTGGTGGGTGCAGGCATCTGCGCTGCTTCTCTGCTGGGGGAGTTACCATTGGGCATGTAATCTGTGGGTTTTAAATATTTATTTATTTTCCCTCCCTGTTATGTTGTCCTCTGTGCTTCCAAGGCTTGCCACAGACTCAGCAGTGAGTGTTTCCTGGTGTTTGGTAACTTCTCTCTTTTTAAGACTCCCTTCCTGGGACAGAGCTCCATCCCTACCTGTTTTGTCTTTTTTTTTGTCTTTTATATTTTTTCCTACCTCCTTTTGAAGACTACGGGCTTGTTTTCTGGGTGCCTGATGTACTCTGCCAGCTTTCAGATGTTGTTTTGTGGAATTTACTCAGTGTTTAAATATTCTTTTGTTGAGTTTGTAGGGGAGAAAGTGGTCTCCCCGTCCTATTCCTCTGCCATCTTAGGAATGCCCCCCCTCAATTTGGTCTTTAATAGAGAATGTTGTCCAGGGACTGTGTTTACAGGTAGAAGTGTGGTGGCTTTAATGAAGCATAGACAGGGCTGGAAGAGGGATGAAACAGGTTATGTCAAGAATATTGTGTGTGGATATTTTATTTTTTCGTATAGTCTGAACCTCCTATATACCATCAGATTTATATTAAAGCACTTTTTTAATTTCACATTCATACAATTTTACACTCAAGTATAAAATATTATACTTGAGTCAACTTTTATAATGGCATTCAGGTTAGTGAACTCTATCCACTTTGAAAGTTTTATCATATGTACAGAGTCCATGAAATTCTTTTGGAGCTGCAAGTCTGAAGTACCTTCTCATCTAAATATGTATAGCCAGAGAAATATTTATGCATAAATGAAATTTTGCCAAAGAATCACTGGATTAGAATAACTCAAGCAGGTAACTTCATAGGCATTTAAATTTTATATTGACCAAATAATTCTTACGTTTTAAGGGACTTATATAATTTCTGTGCCTTTATACACATCAGTTTCAAAGAGATTTTCAGTAGCTTAATTTTTATATGTGGACTACAGGCAGAATTCTCTCTTTGGGAGCACTGGTCTTTTTTCTCTTAAGGTTTTTAATTGATTGGTCCATTCACATTTTGTGAAGAGTAATCCAATTTACTCAAAGTCTACTGATTTAAATGTTAATCTCATAAAAAAAAAAAAAAACACCTTACAACAATATTGAGACCAGTGTTTGGTCAAATATCTGGGTACCATAGTCTAGACAAGTTGACAGAGAATTATACATCATGAGACACTTTCCCATAAAAGAGAAATGTTCACCCCCCAAAAATGCTCTCTGACACTGCTCTAGGACTTTAGTGTATCATAACTAGGAGAGGTTCATTCAGAATCCCACCTCTCTATGATGATTTTGGTAAATTTCATTTCTAAGTTTCTGTTTTTTATCTTTAAATTTATAAAATTATATTCTTTTAGAAACTACAAAGATTATGCATAACACTTAAAAAGTATATACTACATGAGAGGACTAACTTTGAACACGTTCTTTTCTTTAAATTGCATTAATTTACCAAAATGTTCTGAATAACCAAAACAATGAAAATAATTCATCCTAGCAAATGCATTTTATATAGTTTCCTCCCAATACCACAGAAATCATCACTAAAACATTCTGAAGGACATAAAGTATTTATTAAGAGTGTCTTACTTTGCATTCAAACTCAGTTACAGAAAAGGGCTAGGGAAAGATTTTTTTTTTCCAAGACAAATACATGAACTATACTATATTTTGCAAACCATCTTCCCTTCTTTGCACTATATCGTTATGTAAATATTTTATGGAGTGATTAAGTTTATGATATGTTCTGAATTTGCTGGAAATATTATGTTTCTTCTTTTAAAGGGCACAACTTACCAGTTTTGTATGATATCAATATGTCAATGATAATTAGATAACAATTTGGTTATTCCTGTAAAAAGAGTTTTTTGCCCATATAAATTATCTATCATTTAACACTGTGTTGAAAGACTACTACATGTCTATCATCTATAGCTTGCAATCATGGCTTTTCATTCCCTCAACATCTTGTTTCAGTATTGGTCTTCAATGTGTTTTACACTCCATTTTTTGTTGTCAGTCATTGCTGGGATCCATGATTTTTTAACTTTGAAAATATGTGAGGTAGGTATAATTTGACTGGTGAAAGACTTGTTGCATTTGACAGAAAACTACATATATGCCCCCAGGGATTGCTCTAAATCTGAGGAGTAAGTCTGTGATTTCCCAGGAGATGCTTAGAGATATTTTTTGTAATCTTAGCATTACCTATTCCCAGTTGAATCCTGTTTTGATGAACATAAGAGGCAGTACAACTTTGTTAGAAAAAAAACTGGTAAAAAACCTGTTGGGCTCACTAAACAGTAAGACTCTGTCACACTGTGAAGTAAGTAAGGGAATACATATTTCTAAATTTTCATTTTATAGTCTGTAAAAGGAATGGAGGGAGATAATCTGAGGTTTGGGAAAAAATCCATGGACTTCTCCAATGCTTAGCAGATAAAAAAGCTGCCTGCAATGCAGGAGATGCAAGAGATACAGGTTTAATCCCTGGGTTGGGAAGATCCCCTGGAGAAGGGAATGGTTATCCACCCCAGTAACCTTGCCTGGAGAATTCCATGGACAGAGGAGCCTGGTGGGCTACAATTTGCAATTTGGGTTGCAAATGGACTGGGTCCAAAGAGTCAGACACGAATGAGTAACTAACATTTTCACTTCTTGGAAAGAGTCACATCTAAATGGTCTTCTTATTAATTATTTTTTTTAAATTATTGCATTTAGCTATTTTTGGCCTTGCTTGTCATATGGAGGCTTTGTCCTCAGGGTCAATATTTAGCAAACATTAGATTTCTGAGAGATATTTTATTAATATCAGTGCCATTTTATTATAAATGCGGTGAAGTTGATACTTTAGGAAACTGTTTTTCCCCATATGAAATTTTGCTATTCTGTACTATTTTAGTATTAGAAATTTTGGTCATGATGAAACAAAATTCCCTGTCTCAGCTTCATCTAAGGAAAAATAATTTGCTTGAATCTGTTGATTTGGTCAAAAAAATTGCATTTCTAGTTCTCTCATACACATATTGCACACACATTCCTAAAAAGATATCTTTTTATGTAACTCTAAAGTGTGACCACAACAAAACTACAATATTTTTTGCCTTCTAATTTTGAAGAAATCATTCTTGTGCCTACTCAGTTTATATATCCTCAATTGTCCATTCCTTGTAACGTTCACTTATCCATTCTTTCACTTATTCATCTAACCAGGGCCATACATTTTAAGGAAACATTGAGGTAAACTTGTCTTTTCAAATCCCTTCCATGCCATGTTCTTAATACATCAAATTGATTTCCTCAAAATTTTTAAAAATTTTATTTATCTTTAATTGGACGATAATTGCTTTACAGTGTTGGGTTGGTTTCCTCAAATTTTTAATCAAATTATTTTTAATCTGCTTTATTGAGTTATACTAACATAATATAAATTTACTTACTTTACATGTGTAAGTTAACTAACTGACAAATTCCTGTTTGTTTAAGCAACAAACCTATGATATAGCGCAGTACTATCTCTTCAGAGGGCTTCCCTGGTGGCTCAGAGGGTCAAGAATCTGCCTACAGTGCATGAGGGTCAAGAATCTTCCCTGGGCTGAGAAGATCCCCTGGAGGAGGGCATGGAAACCCACTCCAGTATTCTTGCCTGGAGAATCCCTATGGACAGAGGAGCCTGGCAGACTACAGTCCATGGGGTCTCAAAGAGTCAGACATGACTGAGTGACTAAGCATAGCATAGCATATCTCTCCAGAGGTTCACTCATGCTCCTTTGTCAGTCCTAACCTGCCAACCCTCTTTCCCAACTACTAATATGCTTTCCATAGCTGCAATTGTTCCTTTTCTGGAACTTTATAAAAATGGATTCATATGTCATCTTTATGAGTGTTCTCGTCAATTAGCATGATGTTTTTAGAATGATTCATGATGCCATAAATAAGTAACTGGTAACTAATCTAGGTTCTCTATATTTCCATATAAATTATAGAATTAGCTTGCCAAAATTTTTTGAAAAGCTTTCTGGGAATTAATTAGGTTTGCATTGAATTTATAGATAACCTTGGAGATAACTGACCTCTTAAGATTATTATATCTTCCAATTCATGAATAGGGAATTTCTCCTTGTTTATTTAATTTTATTTAATATCTATTAGCAACGAATTGTAATCTTGGTCATGCGTATGCATTATTAAGATTTACCCCTAAGAATTTCATATTTTAATACTATTTTATATGTATATTTTATTTCAATTTCAGTTGTTTATTGTATATAGTTTGCATATTGACCTCTTTTACTGTGATATTGTTAAATTCAACTATTTCCCACAGCTTTTTTTCTGAAGATTTCTTAGGATTTTGGGGTTGATCCTCATGTTATCTCTCAATTAAGGTGTGGTACTTATTTATTTTCAATATATATCCTTTTATTTTTCTCTTCCTTTACTGATCAGATGAGAATCTCTACCACAAGTTTCTCTACAAATGGTGGCAATGAATATTATTGCTTAGTTAATGATTTTAGTCACCTCTAAGAGAGGTGAAAGTTGTATGTATGTATGCAGAGTTTGCTAAAATTAAAAAAATAATAATAATTGGATGTTGAATTTTGATAAAGGCTATTTCCTTTATTGAATGTTTATAGTTTTTCATGTTTTACTTTTTTAATAGAGGGAATTGCAATGATTGATTTTTGAATGTTAAACTATCCTTGCTTTTCCAGGATAATTCAACTTGGTTATGATGTATGATCCATTTTTGTTCAGTTGCTCAATCATATCTGACTCTTTGTTAGCCCCATGGACTATAGCATGCCAGTTTTCCCTGTCTTTCACCATCTCCTAGAGCTTGCTCAAACTCACATCCATTGCATCAATGATGCCATCCAACCGTCTCATCCTCTGTTGCCCCTTTTTCCTCTTGGCCTCAATCTTTCCCAGCATCAGGGTCTTTTCCAATGAATTGGCTCTTCTTATCAGGTGGCCAAAGTATTTCATGTTCAGCTTCAGCATCAGTCCTTCATTCAGAGCTAATTTCCTTTAGTGTCAACCTGTTTGATCTCCTTACTATTTAAGTGATGCTCAAAAGTCCTCTCCATCACCACAGTTTGAAGGCATCAATTCTTTGGCATTCAGCCTTTGTTATGGTCCAACTTTCACATCCATACATAACTACTGGAAAACCATAATTTTGACTGTACGGACTTTTGTTGGTAATGTCTCTGCTCTTTTAACATGCTGCCTAGGTTTGTCATAGTTTTTCTTCCAAGGAGCAAGCATCTTTTAATTTCATGGCTGCAGTCCCCATCCACAGAGATTTTTTTTTTTTTTTTTGCTTTTAATTTCATGGCTGCAGTCACCGTTTGCAATGATTTTGGAGCCAAAAAATGAAGTCTGTCACTCTTTCCACTGTTTCCCCATCTATTTGCCATGGGGAAGCCAGAATGCCATGATCTTCATTTTTTGAATGTTAAGTTTTTTTCTTGTTTGTTTTTTGTATTTTGTTTGTTTGTTTTGTTTTTTATTTTTAAAATTTTAAAATCTTTAATTCTTACAAGCATTCCCAAACATGAACCCCCCTCCCACCTCCCTCCCCACAACATCTCTCTGGGTCATCCCCATGCACCAGCCCCAAGCCTGCTGCACCCTGCGTCAGACATAGACTGGCGATTCAATTCTTACATGATAGTATACATGTTAGAATGCCCTTCTCCCAAATCATCCCACCCTCTCCCTCTCCCTCTGAGTCCAAAAGTCCGTTATACACATCTGTGTCCTTTTTCCTGTCTTGCATACAGGGTCGTCATTGCCATCTTCCTAAATTCCATATATATGTGTTAGTATACTGTATTGGTGTTTTTCTTTCTGGCTTACTTCACTCTGTATAATCGGCTCCAGTTTCATCCATCTCATCAGAACTGATTCAAATGAATTCTTTTTAACGGCTGAGTAATACTCCATTGTGTATATGTACCACAGCTTTCTTATCCATTCATCTGCTGATGGACATCTAGGTTGTTTCCATGTCCTGGCTATTATAAACAGTGCTGCGATGAACATTGGGGTACACGTGTCTCTTTCAATTCTGGTTTCCTCAGTGTGTATGCCCAGCAATAGGATTGCTGGGTCATAAGGCAGTTCTATTTGCAATTTTTTAAGGAATCTCCACACTGTTCTCCATAGTGGCTGTACTAGTTTGCATTCCCACCAACAGTGTAGGAGGGTTCCCTTTTCTCCACACCCTCTCCAGCATTTATTGCTTGCAGATTTTTGGATCACAGCCATTCTGACTGGTGTGAAGTGGTACCTCATTGTGGTTTTGATTTGCATTTCTCTGATAATGAGTGATGTTGAGCATCTTTTCATGTGTTTGTTAGCCATCCGTATGTCTTCTTTGGAGAAATGTCTATTTAGTTCTTTGGCCCATTTTTTGATTGGGTCGTTTATTTTTCTGGAATTGAGCTGCATAAGTTGCTTGTATATTTTTGAGATTAGTTGTTTGTCAGTTGTTTCATTTGCTATTATTTTCTCCCATTCAGAAGTCTGTCTTTTCACCTTGCTTATAGTTTCCTTTGTTGTGCAGAAGCTTTTAATTTTAAATAGATCCCATTTGTTTATTTTTGCTTTTATTTCCAGAATTCTGGGAGGTGGATCATAGAGGATCCTGCTGTGATTTATGTCTGAGAGTGTTTTGCCTATGTTCTCCTCTAGGAGTTTTATAGTTTCTGATCTTACATTTAGATCTTTAATCCATTTTGAGGTTATTTTTGTGTATGGTGTTAGAAAGTGTTCTAGTTTCATTCTTTTACAAGTGGTTGGCCAGTTTTCCCAGCACCACTTGTTAAAGAGATTGTCTTTACTCCATTGTATATTCTTGCCTCCTTTGTCAAAGATAAGGTGTCCATATGTGTGTGGATTTATCTCTGGGCTTTCTATTTTGTTCCATTTATCTATATGTCTGTCTTTGTGTCAGTACCATACTGTCTTGATGACTGAGGCTTTGTAGTAGAGCCTGAAGTCAGGCAAGTTGATTCCTCCAGTTCCATTCTTCTTTCTCAAGATTGCTTTGGCTATTCGAGGTTTTCTGTATTTCCATACAAATCTTGAAATTATTTGTTCTAGTTCTGTGAGAAATGTGGCTGGTAGCTTGATAGGGATTGCATTGAATTTGTAAATTGCTTTGGGTAGTATTCTCATTTTCACTATATTGATTCTTCCGATCCATGAACATGGTATATTTCTCCATCTCTTAGTCTCCTCTTTGATTTCTTTCATCAGTGTTTTATAGTTTTCTATATATAGGTCTTTAGTTTCTTTAGGTAGATATATTCCTAAGTATTTTATTCTTTTCGTTGCAATGGTGAATGGATTTGTTTCCTTAATTTCTTTTTCTACTTTCTCATTATTAGTGTATAGGAATGCAAGGGATTTCTGTGTGTTGATTTTATATCCTGCAACTTTACTATATTCATTGATTAGCTCTAGTAATTTTCCGGTGGAGTCTTTAGGGTTTTCCATGTAGAGGATCATGTCATCTGCAAATAGTGAGAGTTTTACTTCTTCTTTTCCAATTTGGATTCCTTTTATTTCTTTTTCTGCTCTGATTGCTGTGGCCAAAACTTCCAGAACTATGTTGAATAGTAGCGGTGAAAGTGGACACCCTTGTCTTGTTCCTGACTTTAGGGGAAATGCTTTCAATTTTTCACCATTGAGGATAATGTTTGCTGTGGGTTTGTCATATACAGCTTTTATTATGTTGAGGTATGTTCTTTCTATTCCTGCTTTCTGGAGAGTTTTTATCTTAAATGGATGTTGAATTTTGTCAAAGGCCTTCTCTGCATCTATTGAGATAATCATATGGTTTTCATTTTTCAATTTGTTAATGTGGTGAATTACATTGATTGATTTGCGGATATTGAAGAATCCTTGCATCCCTGGGATAAAGCCCACTTGGTCATGGTGTATGATCTTTTTAATGTGTTGTTGGATTCTGATTGCTAGAATTTTGTTGAGGATTTTTGCATCTATGTTCATCAGTGATATTGGCCTGTAGTTTTCTTTTTTTGTGACATCTTTGTCAGGTTTTGGTATTAGGGTGATGGTGGCCTCATAGAATGAGTTTGGAAGTTTACCTTCCTCTGCAATTTTCTGGAAGAGTTTGAGGAGGATAGGTGTTAGCTCTTCTCGAAATTTTTGGTAGAATTCAGCTGTGAAGCCGTCTGGACCTGGGCTTTTGTTTGCTGGAAGATTTCTGATTACAGTTTCAATTTCCGTGCTTGTGATGGGTCTGTTAAGATTTTCTATTTCTTCCTGGTTCAGTTTTGGAAAATTGTACTTTTCTAAGAATTTGTCCATTTCTTCCACGTTGTCCATTTTATTGGCATACAACTGCTGATAGTAGTCTCTTATGATCCTTTGTATTTCTGTGTTGTCTGTTGTGATCTCTCCATTTTCATTTCTAATTTTATTGATTTGATTTTTCTCTCTTTGCTTCTTGATGCGTCTGGCTAATGGTTTGTCAATTTTATTTATCCTTTCAAAGAACCAGCTTTTGGCTTTGTTGATTTTTGCTATGGTCTCTTTTGTTTCTTTTGCATTTATTTCTGCCCTAATTTTTAAGATTTCTTTCCTTCTGCTAACTCTGGGGTTCTCCAATTCTTCCTCTTCTAGTTGCTTTAGTTGTAGAGTTAGGTTATTTATTTGACTTTTTTCTTGTTTCTTGAGGTATGCCTGTATTGCTATGAACTTTCCTCTTAACACTGCTTTTATAGTGTCCCACAGGTTTTGGGTTGTTGTGTTTTCATTTTCATTAGTTTCTATGCATATTTTGATTTCTTTTTTGATTTCTTCTGTGATTTGTTGGTTATTCAGAAGTGTGTTGTTCAACCTCCATATGTTGGAATTTTTAATAGTTTTTCTCCTGTAATTGAGATCTAATCTTAATGCATTATGGTCAGAAAAGATGCTTGGAATGATTTCGATTTTTTTGAATTTATAAAGTTTAGATTTATGGCCCAGGATGTGATCTATCCTGGAGAAGGTTCCATGAGCACTTGAAAAAAAGCTGAAATACATTGTTTTGGGGTGAAATGTCCTATAGATATCAATTAGGTCTAACTGATCTAATGTAACATTTAAAGTTTGCGTTTCTTTGTTAATTTTCTGTTTAGTTGATCTGTCCATAGGTGTGAGTGGGGTATTAAAGTCTCCCACTATTATTGTGTTATTATTGATTTCCCCTTTCATACTTGTTAGCATTTGTCTTACATATTGCGGTGCTCCTATATTGGGTGCATATATATTTATAATTGTTATATCTTCTTCTTGGATTGTTCCTTTGATCATTATGTAGTGGCCTTCTTTGTCTCTTTTCACAGCCTTTGTTTTAAAGTCTATTTTATCGGATATGAGTATTGCCACTCCTGCTTTCTTTTGGTCTCTATTTGCGTGGTATATCTTTTTCCAGCCCTTCACTTTCAGTCTGTATGTGTCCCTTGTTTTGAGGTGGGTCTCTTGTAAGCAGCATATAGAGGGGTCTTGTTTTTGTATCCATTCGGCCAGTCTTTGTCTTTTGGTTGGGGCGTTCAACCCATTTACGTTTAAGGTAATTATTGATAAGTATGATCCCGTTACCATTTACTTTATTGTCTTGGGTTCGGGTTTATACACCCTTTTCGTGTTTCCTGTCTAGAGAATATCCTTTAGAATTTGTTGGAGAGCTGGTTTGGTGGTGCTGAATTCTCTCAGCTTTTGCTTGTCTGTAAAGCTTTTGATTTCTTCTTCGTATTTGATTGAGATCCTTGCTGGGTACAGTAATCTGGGCTGTAGGTTATTGTCTTTCATCACTTTAAGTATGTCTTGCCATTCCCTCCTGGCCTGAAGAGTTTCTATTGAAAGATCAGCTGTTATCCTTATGGGAATCCCCTTATGTGTTATTTGTTGTTTTTCCCTTGCTGCTTTTAATATTTGTTCTTTGTGTTTGATCTTTGTTAATTTGATTTATATGTGTCTTGGGGTGTTTTGCCTTGGGTTTATCCTACTTGGAACTCTCTGTGTTTCTTGGACTTGGGTGATTATTTCCTTCCCCATTTTAGGGAAGTTTTCAACTATTATCTCCTCAAGGATTTTCTCATGATCTTTCTTTCTGTCTTCTTCTTCTGGGACTCCTATAATTCGAATGTTGGAGCATTTCATATTGTCCTGGAGGTCTCTGAGATTGTCCTCATTTCTTTTAATTCATTTTTCTTGTTTCCTCTCTGATTCATTTATTTCTACCATTCTATCTTCTATTTCACTAATCCTATCTTCTGCCTCCGTTATTCTACTATTTGTTGCCTCCAGAGTGTTTCTGATCTCATTTATCGCATTATTCATTATATTTTGACTCTTTTTTATTTCTTCTAGGTCCTTGTTAAACCTTTCTTGCATCTTCTCAATCCTTGTCTCTAGGCTGTTTATCTGTGATTCCATTTTGATTTCAAGATTTTGGATCATTTTCACTATCAATATTCGGAATTCCTTCTCCGGTAGATTCCCTACTTCTTCCTCTTTTGTTTGGTTTGGTGGGCAACTCTCCTGTTCCTTTACCTGCTGAGTATTCCTCTGTCTCTTCATCTTGGTTATATTGCTGCGTTTGGGGTGGCTTTTTTATAATCTGGAAATTTGTGGAGTTCTCTTTATTATGGAGCTTCCTCACTTTGGGTGGGGTTCTACCAGTGGCTTGTCAAGGTTTCCTGGTTAGGGAGGCTTGTGTTGGAGTTTTGGTGGGTGGAGCTGGGTTTCTTCTCTCTGGAGTGCAGTGGAGTGACCCGTAATGGGTTATGACACATCAAAGGTTTTGGGATAATTTTGAGCTGCCTGTATATTGAAGCTCAGGGGAGTGTTCCTGTGTTGCTGGAGAATTTGCGTGGTATGTCTTGTTTTGGAACTTGTTGGCCCTTGGGTGGAGCTTGGTTTCGGTGTAGGTATGAAGGCATTTGATGAGCTCCTATTGCTTAATGTTCCCTGAATTCAAGAGTTCTCTAATGTTTTCAGGCTTTGGATTTAAGCCTCCTGCTTCTGGTTTTCAGTTTTATTTTTACAGTAGCCTCTAGACTTCTCCATCTATACAGCACCGATGATAAAACATCTAGGTTAAAGATGAAAAGTTTCTCCACATTGAGGGACACTCAGAGAGGTTCACTAAGTTACAAGGAGAAGAGAAGAGGGAGGGTGTAGTTAGAGGTAACTGGAATGAGATGCGGTGAGATCAAAAGAGGAGAGAGCAAGCTGGCCAGTAGTCACTTCCTTATGTGCGCTCTATAGTCTGGACCGCTCAGAGGTATTTACAGAGTTATACAGGGAAGAGGAGAGGGAGGAAGTAGACAGAGGTGACCAGGAGGATAAGAGAGAGGAATGAGTAGGAGAGAGAAAAATCCTGCCAGTAACCAGTTCCTTAGGTGTTCACCGTCTGGAACACACAGAGATTCACAGAGTTGGATAGAGAAGAGATGGGGGAGAAAAGAGACAGAGGCCACCTGGTGGAGAAAAAGGAGAGTCCAGAGGAGGAGAGAGTGGTCAAGCCAGTAATCTCGCTCTCAGGTAAACTTGGGTAGTGAAGTTTGGGTTTTTAAATGTACAAAATTGACAACAAAAACCTAAGAACAAAGATTAAAAATCTAGAGTAGAGGTTGGATTTTCAAAGATACAATATTAAAGAAAAGCAGAAGGAAAAAGGAAGAAAGAAAAAAAAAGAATTATTAAAAAACAAACAAACAAAACAAACAAACAAACAAAAAAACCCAACAACCATCCAAAGACTATATATGGTGTTTGCCTTAAAAAGAAAAAAAAAAGTCTTTTTTTTAAAAAAAATAGTAATAATAGGTTATAGAAATAAAAATTAGGAGAGAAATAGAAGACAACAATTTAAAAAAAGTTAGAAAAAAAAAGAAAAAAGAAAAAAAAACAAAAAACAAAAAAGCAAAAAAAAAAAAAAGGAATGATTTTAAAAATAGTGAAAATATTTCTCGCCCTTCTCTGGTGTTATGGGCCGTGTGGGATCACTTCCAAGGTGGTTCCCTCTGTTTAACTTCTTCTGTTTGCTGGTTTTTTTAGGTTCACTAGTTCAGTCGCGCTGTGGGGAGGGGGGATGCTGCAAACAAATAGCACTGTCGTGTGCACACAGTATCTCAGCCCCACTTGACCTGTCCTTTCTCGCGGTGCACAAACTGCTCCGGCTCTACGATGCTTAGCTGGGAACCATCTGGGGCCGGCCCTAGGCTGCATGCACTTCCCCGGTCCAAGCCGCTCAGGTTCGGCGCTCAGGTAGCCCTCAGAGGCACAAATTCGGCTGGGACTGCACTTTGTGCCCTTCCCAGGTCCAAGTAGCTCAGGAGTTTGGCAAGCGCGATCGCCGCAGCTTGTCACCTTTTCTGCCGCTGCTGCTCAGCTTTCTGGGTGGACCGCTGGCGCACCCCGTGAGGCAGATTGTGACTGTCCAGCACCCCCAGAAGTCTTAGCAAAGGAGCCTGCTTGCAGTTAGGTAAGTAAAGTCTCTCTGGGTCTGCAATTGCCCCTTTCCAGTCCTTACGGCTCTGGCTGCCTGTCCCCGGCAGGGGATGGTCTGCAGCCGGCTTTTTCCGCTCCGTCTGTTCTGTGCTCGGTCCTGGTGGTGTCTTATGTTCGAGCTTTTCGCGTGGTAGCTATCCCACAGTCTGGTTTGCTAGCCCAAGTTAGATCGTTTTAGTTGCACGTGGGGCGTTCCTGCCCGATTCTTACAAAGCTCTGCAGCCCGCGCCTCCCGCGCGTCCCTGCCCTGCCCCCACTTCCCAATGGCAGATGCAGGCGTCTGTGCTGCTTTTCCGCTGGGGGAGTTACTGTTGGGTTTGTAATCTGTTGGTTTTAATTATTTATCTATTTTTCCTTCCTGTTATGTTGCCCTCTGTGTTTCCAAGGCTCGCTACAGACTCGGCAGGGAGAGTGTTTCCTGGTGTTTGGAAACCTCTCTTCTTAAAATTCCCTTCTCGGGACAGGCTTCCCTTCCCGGGACGGAGCTCCCTCCCCACTTCCTTTGTCTCCTTTTTCATCTTTTATATTTTTTCCTACCTGTTTTTGAAGACAATGGTCTGCTTTTCTGGTTGCCTGATGTCCTCTGCCAGCCTACAGAAGTTGTTTTGTGGAGTTTGCTCAGCGTTGAAATGTTCTTTTGAGGAATTTGTGAGGGAGAAAGTGGTCTTCCTGTCCTATTCCTCCGCCATCTTTCCCTAAGGACCCACAGAGATTTTGGAACCCAAGAAAATAAAGTCAGCCACTGTTTCCACTGTTTCCCCATCTACTTGCCATGAAGTGATAAGAACAGATGAGATGGTTTTCTTTTTATGAATGCTGAGTTTTAACCAGCTTTTTCACTCTTCTCTCTCACCTTCATCAAGCGGCTTTTTAGTTCCTCTTCGCTTTCTGCCAAAGTGTGGTGTCATCTGCATATCTGAGGTTATTGATATTACTTCTGGCAATCTTGATTCCAGCCTGTGCTTCATCCAGCCAGACCATTTCCCATGATGTACTCTGTATACAAGTTAAATAAGAAGGGTGACAGTATACAGCTTTGACAGCCTTTCCCAATTTTGAATCAGTTGGTTGTTCCTCGTCTGGTTCTAACTTGCTTCTTGACCTGCATACAGGTTTCTCAGGAGACAGGTAAGGTGGTCTGGTATTCCCATCTTTTTAAGAATTTTCCAGTTTGTTGTGATCCACACTAAGGCTTTAGCGTAGTCAATAAAGCAGAAGTAGATGATTTAGAAATTCCCTTGCTTTTTCTATGATCCAACGGATCATAGAAATGGATCAAAAGGCAGTTCGACCTCTGGTTCCTCTGCCTTTTCTAAATCCAGCTTGAACATCTGGAAGTTCTCAGTTCACATACTGTTGAAGACTTGCTTGGAGAATTATGAGCATTACTTTGCTAACATGTGAAATGAGTCCAGTTATGTGGTAATTTGAACATACTTTGTCATTGTCTTTCTTTGGAATAATGAAGACTGACCTTTTCCAGTCCTGTGGCCACTGCTGAGTCTTCCAAATTTGCTGGTATATTGAGTGTAGCAATATAACAGCATCATCTTTTAGGATTTGAAATAGCTCAGCTGGAATTCCATCACCTCCACTAGCTTTGAGGCCCACTTGACTTTGCATTCCAGATTTCTGGCTGTAGGTGAGTGATCACCCCATTGTGGTTATCCAGGTCAATGGGGTCTTTTTTGTGTAGTTCTTCTGTGTTTTCTTGCCTACTCTTCTGACTGTTAGTCACTCAGTCTTGTCCAGCTATTTGTGACCAGGCAAGAACACTGGAGTGGGTAGCCATTCCCTTCTCCAGGGGATCTTCTGACTCAGGGATTGAACCAGGGTCTCCTGCATTGCAGACAGATTCTTTAGCCTTTGAACCACCAGGGAAGTCTATGATCCATTTTATATATGGTTAAATTTAATTGGCTAAATTTGATTTAAATATTTTAGAATTTATGTTTAAAGATATTTGTTTGCAATTTTGAATAATATTTTTTTCTGATGTTGATATCAGATTAACAATCCTTTATAAAATGAGCTGGGATTGTACATCCTCTTATTTTATTTCCCAGAAAAGATTATGGAATTGTATTACTTTTTAAAATGTTTGCTAGACTTCACCAGTGAAGTTCTATGGTCTTAGAGTTTCTTTGTGCTGCTGCTGCTGCTAAGTCGCTTCAGTCATGTCTGTGCAACCCCAGAGACGGGAGCCCACTAGGCTCCCCCATCCCTGGGATTCTCCAGGCAAGAACACTGGAGTGGGTTGCCATTTCCTTCTCCAATGCATGAAAGTGAAAAGTGAAAGTGAAGTCGCTCAGTCATGTCCGACTCCTAGTGACCCCGTGGACTGGAGTCTTCCAGACTCCTCCGTCCATGGGATTTTCCAGGTAAGAGTACTGGAGTGGGGTGCCATTGCCTTCTCCGAGAATTTCTTTGTAGGAAAACTTTTAACTGCATACCCCATTATTAATACTTTAAAATATGCATGTGTGTTGAGTTGTGTCCGACCCTTGTAACCCCATGGACTGTAACCCTCCAGGCTCCTTTGTCTATGGAATTTTCCAAGCAAGAATTCTGGAGTGGCTTGCCATTTCCTACTCCAGGGGACTTTCCCAACCCAGGGATTGAACTCATAGCTCCTGCACTGAAAAGTGGATTCTTTACCACTGAGCCACCTGAGAGGTTTACTTTAAAATGTAGGCATTATTTAGATTATGTATTTTTAAGAGTAAGCTTTGGTACTTATGTTATATTGAAGTATTTATCTATTTTATGTCAGTTATTAAATTGGTATGCAGTTGTTCAAAATTTTCCCTTATTATTTTAATGTGGTGGAATCTGTAGTGATGTTTCCTTTTAAAATTCTGATATTAGTTATTGGTGTGCTGTGTGCTGCACTTGGTCACTCAGTCGTGTCCAACTCTCTGCAACCCCATACACTGTAGCCCACCAGGCTCCTCTGTCCATGGGATTTTCCAGGAAGAATACTGGAGTGGGTTGCCATTTTCCTTCTCCAGGGTATCTTCCTGACCAAAGGATTCAACCTGGATCTCCCACACTGCAGGCAGACTCTTTACCATCTGAGCCACCAGGGAAGCCAAGTTATTTGTGGTTTACCTTTATTTTTCTCTCTAGCTTACTAATATCTATCTCCTCCATCCATGGGATTTTCCAGGCAAGAGTGCTGGAGTGGATTGCCATTTCCTTCTCCAGGGGATCTTCCCGACCCAGGAATCGAAGCTGGGTCTCCCTCTTTGCAGGCAGACACTGTACCATCTGAGCCACCAGAGAAGCCCTTGTGGCTCAGCTAGTAAAGAATCTGCCTGCAATGAGGGAGGCCTGGGTTTGATCCCTGGGTTGAGAAGATCCTCTGGAGAAGGGAAAGGCTACCCACTCCAGTATTCTGGCCTAGAGAATTCCATGGACTATACAGTCCATGGGGTCACAAAGAATCGGACATCGGACACGACTGAGTGACTTTCGCTTTCACTTTACTAATTGCTATAAATTTTTATTGAACTTAAAATAGGTCAGTTTGGATGTTCTTTAGCTTCCTCCATTGTTTGTGTTTTCTATTTCATTTGCTCTTGTACTTTATTCTTGGTAATTCTTTCCTTCTGATTATTTTTGAGTGAATTTTTCTTATTTTCTAGTCACTAAAAGTAAGATCATTGTTCAAAAAGTTGAGAACTTTATTGTTTTGAATGCTATAATTTTTTCAAAACTGTTTTAGCTTTATTTCACAACATTTAAAAGCACTGGATTCATTTTTATCAAACTAAATGTACTAAGTTCCCTTATGATTTCTTCTTGACCAATGGGTAATAGAGAATGTTTTGTTTAATTTCTAAATATTTGATTTCCAGATATTGCTTATCATTGACTTTAGTTTAATTTTATTGGTGTCAGAGAATATATTTTTTCCAGTATTTTTTCTTTGAAACCTGTAAATTTTATTGCTCAGAATGCAGGTATGGTATGTTTACATTTGAAAATGTTAATGACATGTATGTCTCCTTCTGTTTGGTGGAGTATTCTATATAGTATATATCAATTCATTTGGTCAAGAATATTGTGTCATTGAATTCTATTATACCCTATTGATTTTCTGTCCAATTGTAATCCTCTAAATTACTCAGAAAGTGTTAAGAATCTTTATTTTTGGTTTCTGCTGAGACGATTGAGAGTGTCCATAAGCCATGTGTCTATCCAAAGAACTCTCTGTGTTGCTATAATTTTTGTTTCCTCCAAGGCACTAAAGCAAAAGATTATCTTCCAATACAATTGGCTTTGTATCCAGAATGCACTTTCCTGACAATAGGTCTCTTAATTTTAGCTTTCTCTTTGTTTTTGCAATCTGAATAAGCTGAAGATTTCCTAGTTTCATTTTGCTAAACACTTTCTTCCCTCAGTTTACCTCTTACTCACATTTGACTCCAAGCTCCAAGAAAAAATCGGGTTACACATTCAACACTTTGCTTGGAAGTATTCTCAGAAAAATATGCAAGTTCGTTGCTTACCAGTTTTACTTTACATAGAACCACAGAATGAAATTCAACTAAGTTTCCTGCCATCAGGAGATGAAGGTGCCCTTTTCCTCAATTTCCAATAATATGTTCCTTAGTTCCTCTTGAAATTAAACTAGCAGTGATTTAAATGTCCATATTTCTATGAAAAATTTTTTCATGATGGTATAGATATTCTCTATAATATCATAGGTTTTCTCACCCTGTTTGTGACCTCTTCTGAGTTCTCTCCAGAAGGGATGTTAAGGTTCTTATTTCAACTAGCACTTTGTTCGAGACAATCTAGACTTTTTCTATCATGACCCCTTAACATTGCTGCAGCTTCTACCCATTATCCAATTTTAAAGTGACTTCTACATTGTACAATTTTTGTCACAGGACTCATTGTCCTAATTCCAAAATCTGTACCTGTTTTCTATTGCTGCAGCAGAAAATTATCTCAAGTCTAAATTCAAAAGCAGAGACATTACTTTGCCTACTAAGGTCCGTCTAGTCAAGGCTATGGTTTTTCCTGTGGTCATGTATGGATGTGAGAGTTGAACTGTGAAGAAGGCTGAGCACCAAAGAATTGATGTGTTTGAATTGTGGTGTTGGAGAAGACTCTTGAGGGTCCCTTGGACTGCAAGGAGATCCAATCAGTCCATTCTGAAGGAGATCAACCCTGGGATTTCTTTGGAAGGAGTGATGCTAAAGCTGAAGCTCCAGTACTTTGGACACCTCATGCGAAGAGTTGACTCATTGGAAAAAACTCTGATGCTGGGAGAGATTGGGGGCAGGAGGAGAAGGGGACGGCCCAGGATGAGATGGCTGGATGGCATCACTGACTCGATGGACGTGAGTCTGCGTGAACTGCGGGAGATGGTGATGGACAGGGAGGCCTGGCGTGATGCGATTCATGGGGTCGCAAATAGTCGGACACGACTGAGCAACTGAACTGAACTGAAAAACAGTAAATGGATTATTTTATAATTTTGGAGGTCAGAAGTCTAGAATTGATCTGAAAGGCTGTGTTTTAAATAGAGACTCTAAGGGAGAATTTTATTCCTTTTTATCTACATTCTAGAGGCTTCCTTGTTTCTTTGGTTTGTGCCCTTTTCTCCATCCTCTATTTCTGTCATCTCTCCTCCTTCTTCTTTTGACTCTGTGTTGTAGAGATTCTTGCAATGACATCATGCCAGCTGAATAGTTCAGCATAATCTCCCATTTTAAGACCTTTATTTGCTCACATCTGAATGCTCCTTTTGCATATAAAGTAAGATATTCATAAATTTGGGGGATTAGTAAGTAGACATCTTTTTGTTGTTGTTCAGTCACTAAGTCATGTCTGACTCTGAGATCCTATGGACTGAAGCATACCAGGTTCCTCTGTCCTCTACTATTTAGAGACCTATTGTTTAATTTACTATAATCATCATACACTGTTTTTACTTCACTTTAATCAGTAGATTATCTTTTAAAGAAACTGAAAATAAGAAAAAATGTTTTCTACATTTTGCCACACATTTACCATTCAAAGTTTTTTTTTTTTTTTTTTTTAATAGCTTGTATAGATGCTATTACATCTGGTATCATTTTTGGGTCTCTTTTAACATTTCTATTTGTGCATGTCTATTGGTACTAAATTATCTCCTTGACTGTTTCCTAAAAACTTGTTTATTTCATCATTTTGAAGATTCTTTTGCTTGGTATAGAATTTGGATTGATAGTTTTTTTTTTTTTTCTTCTTCTTCTTCTGTACTTAAAAGATGCTGCTCTGTTTTAATATTATTTGCATAGTTTCTGACAACAAGTCTGCTGGAATCCTTATCTGTGTAATGTGTTTTTCTTTCTAACTGCTTTTAGATTTTTCTCTGGATGTCTGGTTTTTAGCAATCTCTGATGTGCTGTGGTGTTGTTTCCATATTTTTTCCAGTTTTGGTTTTAAAGAGATTTTCAGGTCTATAATTTTAAAATTTCTATAAAATTAGGGAGTTATAATTGGCCATTATTTCTTCAAAAATATTTTCTGCTACTTTTCCTTCCCAGATTTCTATTGTTCATATGTTAGACTGCTTGATACTATTACAAAGTTCACTATATTCTTTTGCTTTATATACTTATTTTTTTTCTCTCTGTGTTTCATTTTTGGATAGATTTTTTTGCTTGTTTTTTTTTTTCTTCCTTAAATTCACTTACTTTTTATTCTGCAGTGATTAGTATGCTAATTATTGCTAATTTATTAGCATACTTTTTTCAGACTTTGCATTTTTAATCTGTAGAAGTACTATTAGTACTTCTTTTTTACATTTTATAATACTCTAATCATCATGACCATATTTTCTTCTAACTTTTAAAAAATATAAACATATTGAAATAGCTGTTTAATAACCTTGTCTGATAATTCCATTGCCTCTGCTGATTTTCAGTCAGTTTGTGTTAACTGATTTTCTCCTGTTATGGCTCACACTTTCCCACTCCTTTACATGTCTGTAATGACTAAGTAACAATGTGGATCTTATACTGTTTGATGCAGAATTTTGTTGTCCTCCCTTAAACAATGTTTGACTTGATTATAGAAAGAGAAATCTATTACATTCTTTTGAGGCTTGTCTTTATAATTTGTTATTCCAAATACAGAGCAGTCTTTAATCTATGACTAATTTAACTGCACTACTTATGCATTGCATTTTTAGGGTCTCTTCTGATGTCTCTTGTATTATCTGCTCTTTCTATTTTGGCTGGTGGGAAAATAAGTTAACCTCAGCCTCATGAGAACTCTGACCATTGTTCAGTCTACTGTTTTCCAGTCTTTCCCCACCCCCCACAACCTCAGGTAAACTCATAAATCATTCTTATAAATACCCAAGAAGTACTAAGCCAAATATTAAAGTGGACCCTTCTACACATTTTCGTAGCTTTCTCTATTTCACCTCGGGTATCTATTCTTCAGTACTATGTTTACAAATTACAGTCACCTTGTGTGTGTGTTTGTGCGTGCTTGCGCATTCTCAGTTGCTCAATCATGTCCGACTCTTTGAAACCCCATGGACTGTAGCCCTCCAGGCTCCTCTGTACATGGGATGTTCCAGGAAAGGATATTGAAGTGTGTTGCCATTTCCATCTTGAGGGGATCTTCTCTATCCAGGGATCAAATTCTTGTCTCTTTATGTCTCCTTCATTGGCAAGCAGATTGTTTATCATTATGCCACCTGGGGTGCCACAGCCACCTTGGGGTTCCCAATTTCCAATTCATCTCTCCAACTCAGAGAGTCCTCTAGGCTGTGTTTGGAATTCCCTTCCTTATCTTGTAGACTAGAAATTGCCTTCAGGCAAGAATCTGGGACAATCAGAAGACTTAGCTTATTTGTTTCCCTTGCCTCAGGGATCTCCATCTTATGCTGCCTATTTCCAATGTTTGTAGATCTTCACTTGATATATTTTGTTTTATTTTGTATTTCTTGAGGATGAGAAAATAAACCCAGTCTCTCATTCTACATGGCTAGAAGCAGACATCACCTGCAAATACTTTTTTTTTTTTAACTTTTTATTTTTACTTTATTTTACTTTATAATACTGTATTGGTTTTGCCATACATTGACATGAATCTACCACGGGTGTACATGCGATCCCAAACATGAACCCCCCTCCCACCTCCCTCCCCACAACATCCCTCCAGGTCATCCCCGTGCACCAGCCCCAAGCATGCTGTATCCTGTATCGGACATAGACTGGTGATTCAATTCTTACATGATAGTATACATGTTTCAATGCCATTCTCCCAAATCATCCCACCCTCTCCCTCTCCCTCTGAGTCCAAAAGTCCACTCTACACATCTGTGTCTTTTTTCCTGTCTTGCATACAGGGTCATCATTGCCATCTTTCTAAATTCCATATATATGTGTTAGTATACTGTATTGGTGTTTTTCTTTCTGGCTTACTTCACTCTGTATAATCGGCTCCAGTTTCATACATCTCATCAGAACTGATTCAAATGTATTCTTTTTAACAGCTGAGTAATACTCCATTGTGTATATGTACCACAGCTTTCTTATCCATTCATCTGCTGATGGACATCTAGGTTGTTTCCATGTCCTGGCTACTATAAACTGTGCTGCAATGAACATTGGGGTACATGTGTCTCTTCCAATTCTGGTTTCCTCGGTGTGTATGCCCAGCAGTGGGATTGCTGGGTCATATGGCAGTTCTATTTGCAATTTTTTAAGGAATCTCAACACTGTTTTCTATAGTGGTTGTACTACTTTGCATTCCCACCAACAGTGTAGGAGGGTTCCCTTTTCTCCACACCCTCTCCAGCATTTATTGCTTGCAGATTTTTGGATCACAGACATTCTGACTGGTGTGAAGTGGTACTTCATTGTGGTCTTGATTTGCATTTCTCTAATAATGAGTGATGTTGAGCATCTTTTCATCTGTTTGTTAGCCATCCATATGTCTTCTTTGGAGAAATGTCTATTTAGTTCTTTGGCCCATTTTTTGATTGGGTCGTTTATTTTTCTGGAATTGAGTTGCATAAGTTGCTTTATATTTTTGAGATTAGTTGTTTGTCAGTTGTTTCATTTGCTATTATTTTCTCCCATTCAGAAGGCTGTCTTTTCACCTTGCTTATATTTTCCTTTGTTGTGCAGAAGCTTTTAATTTTAAATAGATCCCATTTGTTTATTTTTGCTTTTATTTCCAGAATTCTGGAAGGTGGATCATAGAGGATCCTGCTGTGATTTATGTCAGAGAGTGTTTGAATGTATTTTTTATAATTTTACTTTTTGAAAAATTATTTTTCTTGTTCATCACCCACAATAGTAAGAATAAATGAATGCAATATTTGCTTTAGAAGTTACATTCTTAGGCCATATTAACAGAGTCAGATTTATCTAGAGAGTGTAACACTGTTTCCAATAACTACACATTAATTTTGTCATTCCAACTTACACTCACAATGTCATTTGGAATGTCTTGTGCATTTAATTTTTCTAGTGATATGTGAAATCAATTTATGGAATTAATAAATTAGAAAATCTCTTGAAGTTTTAGTCTAAGGTTTAAAAAAATCTCTGCTTAGCAAATATTTTATCCTGATTAAAAAGTATTAGCATAGGCACAGGGGTCATCATATTAAAATTTTAAATTATAAAATATCTCAGAAATGTATAATACATGGGAAATCATATATTTGGCAACCAGCAGTGAGTGATTTGTGTTTTCACAAAACTGTCTTTCTTAGACAGGTTCATTTATATTCACATGTATTCATTCAGTCTTCTATCACTAATCTTGTTTGCCTACTATTCAGTGTACCCTAGAGAAAATTTAAGAAGAATATGATTTCTAAAATTTAAGTTATATTTCAGCTTTCCCTTTTAATTTTAAATCTGTTGATATCATCACTGATCTTTGTAGCCCTGTGAAACTTTAAAATATTGAGCAGGAACTTCCCTGGTGGTCCAGTGGCTGACTCTGCACACTCAGTGCAGAAAGCCTGAGTTCAATCCCTGGTCATGAAACTAGATCCCACATGACACAACTAAGAGTTTGCATGCCACAAATAAAAGATTTTGTGTGATGCAACTAAGACCCAGAGCAGCCAAAAAAGTAAACATTTTAAAATAAATAAATAAAATAAAATAATGCACAGAATGTAAAATCATGAATCTCCCTCTCTGATCCACATGTCTGAATCTAATTTTTTAAATTTCATTATCTTTGCAGAATGTTGTAAAATTTGGGGGTCTTACGGTCTTTCAGTTACATAGGTTGTTTTTTAAATTTTCTTTCTTCTAACTGGACTCTACTAGTAGTGGTCAGATATAGTGCCAAGATTAAGTACAGCCAATAGAAATTTGAACATACACCATTAAAGTTACCTACTCAATGGGCATTTCCTTCATGACAGAATACTGCTGGTTTTTCAGGGAAGTACTCTGGGTATGTGTGATGTTCTGGTTCTCCCAGGGAGCCAGTTTGAACATTAGATAGATGAAAGGGGCCATCTCAAGTGAATTCTTCAACTTGTTCTGTTGCTAAGTTGAGTGCAGCTCTTTGTGAGCCCATGGACTGTGGGGCACCAATCTTCCCTCTTCTTCACCATCTCCCAAAGTCTGCTCAAACTCATGACCATTGAGTCAGTGATGCGGTCCAGCCATCTTATCCTCTGTCATCCCTTTCTCCTCCTGCCTTCAATCTTTCCCAGCATCAGGGTCTTTTGCAATGAGTCAGTTCTTTGCATCAAGTGGCCAAAGTATTGGAGCTTCAAGCTTCAGCATCAGTCCTTCCAATCAATATTTAGGGTTGATTTCCTTTAGGTTTGACTGGTTTGATCTCCTTGTAGTCCAAGGGACTCTTGAAAGTCTTCTCCAGCACTGTAGTTCAAAAGCATTAATTCTTTGACACTCAGCCGTCTTTATTCTTCGACTGATATTTCCTAATTCAAGGATGGAGCCTACTGCTAAGTTGCTTCAGTCGTGTCCAACTCTGCGTGACCCCATAGACAGCAGCCTACAAGGTTCCCCTGTCCCTGGGAGGATGTAGGGAATAATTTGCTACTTGCTTCTGGTTAGTATTTCATACTTAATTGTTCTCCAAAACAATTTTCAATCTGTAAGAGGATTTTTTTCTCAGAAATCAATTCTGCCTCTGTCCTCAGCACCAACTTATTTAGTTTGACATTCTTCTTGATCATGGCACCTTAAGCTCCTTTCCCGAGTTTATCTAATTTAATAGAGAAATCTCTTAATCTGGGTTTCATCTGGGATCTTGCTTTGCTTTTCAACCCTATTATATATGTTTGTCTACTTGTGTGGCTCTAGGACAGTAACAGGATAATAATATAACAGGGTAATGTGGCTTTCATCCAGTCTATGACAAATATATGTGCTTATCATCCATGTAAGTATGTCATGGCTTGAGTGACAATTTTCTGTTAGAATTCAAAAAAGAAGCATGGAATTTCAGGACTCTTTTCCTAAGTACAGCTTTTGTTTTGCCATTGCAAAACACTACCAATTATACCTGTAATACTTTTGTTGAATGCCTACTATAAGCCAGGCATTATACTCAGTGCTAGGGATAAAATGGTGAACAAACTATACACAGGAACATAGAAGAAGTTCATTTAGTAGGTGTTAAAGGAAAAAGTTAAATAAATAAACTAATGAGTGCAGAGCTTCAGTCAATTCAGTTCACTTCAGTTCACTCAGTCATGTCCAACCCTTTGCGACACCTTGGGCTGCAGCACTCTAGGCTTCCTTGTTCATCACCAATGCCTGGAGCTTGCTCAAACTCACGTCCATTGAATCAATGATGCCATTTAGCCATCTCATCCTCTGTCGTCCCCTTCTCCTCCTGTCTTAAGTCTTTCCCATCATCAGGGTCTTGAGTCACTTCTTTGCATCAGGTGGCCAAAGTATTAGAGTTTAGGCTTCAGCATCAGTAGAAGTTTGTAATTTGGGGATATTGGTATCCGTGGTATTTGCGGAAAAATCAAGTTTCTCTTCTGCTCCACATATGCACAATTTAAATAATAGAACTTAGAAGAACAATATAATATGGAGTATCAAAATTTGAAAATAATGTCACTCTAAGGTGTCTTTGTAGTTTAGCCAGTGTGTAATACTTGTAAGAGTCAGAGTACTTTTTCAATGTTAATACATTATCAATATAAGGTTCATAAAATTTCAGAATTAAAAACGTGCAGTTTTAAGCCACTGATAGATTTGGTAGTATAAAAATATTTTTGGCACTGACTTAGTAAGATCTATGGTGTGGCTGAAAAAGTGCCTTGCTATACCTCTAGTTAAGTGTAATACTGTAACAGTTTCCAGAACAAAATTGATGTATCTGAGATGTTATCCAAGATGTACTCTTATGCTATTTTTGCAAGCTGCTTTCATCACACTCAGAAGGATTTGTCAAGATGCTTACCTGTTGTGAAATTCAACATGATTTCTTGAGGGTGCAATCTAAGGCTGAGTTATATCACCTCTTCTTAGCAGTGCTATATCAATGCCAATACGATTGTAATTTTCTCTGGGCCCCTCTTTATTCAGTGGTTGCTGTACAAAATGTGGGACAAAACAAATGCACGCCATGCTCTAAGACTACTGTACGTCATATGTATTTACCAAGAGTTAAAAAAGAAAAATGGACAGAAAGCATCTTTACATATAAACTGTTTTATCTTAAGCCTTAAGTATAATTTTAAAT